>NC_081527.1:13859572-14159572 GCF_030273125.1 Centropristis striata | reverse complement strand
ACATCGTGCGCACAGTATATACATGTAAAAAAACATGGAGAAGCTGCTGCCTAAAACCTGACGCCCACATACACACCTTGTTTGCCACGTTGTCTGTCAGGTGAATCTGAAGTTTCCATCTATCAAATAATGAACTATACTGACGTGAGCCAGGAAGAATGCTGTATCTTCAGCCCGAGTGTGTCAATTATTACAATCATGTTTATGCATCTGTACATGTGTACAGCAAGATACGTATAAGACCTTGTTTTTATATGTGTTAGGCAAACACATTTAGAAATGTAAGAATATTTTCCTAAACAGGTCAGGCTATGTGTGTTTGTTAGCAAGAGATGATTGAGGCTGGGATTGTTTTTGCATTTGGTGACCGATTTCTACAAATTTTGTCTTGAGGAGACGCACAATGTTTAGAACATTTAAGCATAACTCTCATGTCAACGCCAAAAATAAAAAAGATTTACAAACTTTAATGCACCCTTTGCTCCCTCTGTATGTCGGGGTTGTTACGGTAAACTCTCAGCTTCTTGTGGTACACTGGGACAGAAGGCCTTTTAAACATACTAGAGATTCATCCCTGGATGGTATCTGCTGTAACAAGACTGCTTTTATCTCTCCAGCAAGCTGCATCGTGACTCAGTGAGCAGCCTCAGTGGGAAGAAAATAGTTATTTCTTTGTATTGGCTGTAAAGTAAACAACAGGACATGGATTTGCCATTGAAGTGCATCCTGTGTTCCGGCAGGATTAGGGCATTTAGCTCCTTTTGTTCTATTTGTGTACTTCCCTCTTAAAGATATAGGTTTGTTTTTTTATAGAAATCATTGAAAGCTTTGTCTTGATAAAGTCAGAATTGTCAATAAATTGTATTTATTGTTATGTCTTTATTTAAGGTTATACACTAATTTCACCAGAAGGGGGAAGCACTCAGGTGCAATGTACTGAGGATTTCTGGTACAATTATTAACTGAACTATGCTACCAACAAAAATATCAACATATACGTCTTAATGTGTGCGTGCTGTTTTGCGCATTAACTGCTGCAAGCAAGTTGGCTCATGCTTGTACTGACCGAAACAGAGAGAAGGACCGTGAAGTAAAGCCCTGCTGAAAAACGGTCCATTTAAATTACGAGAACAATGATTCATCTGTTTGGCTCGTGTCTGGAGTGATAATGAAATGTCTTCTCTTGAATGTCCGTCAACTTCAGGCTGAAAATGTGAGGCCTTGAGCTCAGAAAGATGTAGTGTTGCAGTGTGTGTGGTGGCTAAGTCTGAGCAATGTTGATGGGAGGGGGGACTACTGCAGCAGAAAAACAGCAAAGTCTGCAGTCATTAATATGCAAATATGCAAATGAGAGGGTAATTAAGATTGGGCGTTTGTCAGTGGCTCTTTGATTGCTAATGAATTCAAATCTGCAAGAAAGGGGGAGGGGATGATGAGCTAAAAACGAGGAAAAAGAATAGGATGCTATTGTGCTTTTTCTCACAAAAAAAAAAACAAGGAATAGAGTGAGTGAGTAGTGTATAGAATGTAAAGGCCCTATTGTAGAAAATAAATACTGGACTCCGCTGCTTTTAATCTCACATCAAATATAAAACGACGACAATACCCGACCAAAACTGATAAAAAATAGAGGTGCGCATGTGAAAAAATCCGCTATGGACTGTGTTAAAATTCTGTTTGAGCTCCAACAAAAGCTACATCATAAAAGAGGGAAAAACAGGGCTATGACTATGTGCCAAGACAATTAACCGTGTACATCATCACTAAGCATTCAGTATGGCAGGCGAGAGCCACCACAGGAAGGAAGAGAGATTTCTGCTCATTAAGAGTGATGTGGCTGACCCCTGTTGAGAGAGATGCTCAGGTATCTTGGCAGGGGGTGTGCAGTGGCAGCATGTTGTGTGTCACAAACAGTGTTGTTTTCATATTTCTGGCAAACAGCGGCCTACAGTTCACACATGAGCACACACTGCTGTTATCGCTGTTTCAGTGGTCCCTTGACACTTGTATGTCTTCCTCCTTGGCATGTGAAATGAGAATATGTATACAAGGAATAAAAACAAATTAAATGTTGTGAAGAATGGGGCAAAACAGCTGCTCTTGTCACCTTATAGCATTATGACTTTCTCACAAACGGCAGCTTTGTATATTTCTCAGGGCCGAAGACACCAATGTCGTCAAAAAATACAGTAAGATATAAGATTCAGGGAATGATCTAAAAAGAAAGCACACCAGCGTCTCAGTATGATATTTAGGTTTTGAAGACATTCCCAAACACTTGAGCCGGGATTATACGTACAAACACTCTCAAACTAATATATTTGGAATGGGGTGTTAGCAGCTGATCCCAGGCCTGCTCTGTTTGGTATGTGACGAGTGGTGGAGTACATGAGTGTGTTTGCATGTGTGTGACAGAGAGGGGGCTGTATTTTTCACAGGAAACAGGAAACCAGAAGTCATAACAGGATGCCCCAGGTTTTCATACTGTACCTGATGCGTGGGTGGCTGCATGGGGGTAACCCATTTACAAAGCAATGGTGCTTGTCTAAAAGAAGAGAGGAACCCAAGAAAGAGTGGGTGGAGAGGAGGGTACACACACTTGGGGGTTAGGAAAATGGAGTTCCACTCTAAATATAGCTTTTTTGTGTGTGTCTTGCGTCTTATCGTACAACCTTGATGTTGTTTTGCCTCCATGCTGTTCGTCCTACTTTTCAAAAGGCAACAAACCAAATATTGTTTGATGTTTTGTATAGAGCTGTGATATGATCACTTCCATGGCAAATACATGCGCCATCTTTCCCCAGGTGTACTGTAGGAGCTCCTCAAGTGAATCTGTGACATTAGACCAGTTTTGTCATAATGAGGTTGATTTGCTCCCACTCACTGAATGTTCTATACCCTGATGGAAAAACAGAGTGGAGTTGTACCCATACTGCATTTAACCATATCTGTCAGTTCTATGCATGCACTGACTGCTCCTGTGTTTAGGTAAAATATACTAATGTGCATTTTTTATCCATTTATTTAGTCCTAAAAGGCTAACTGGTAACTGGTCTTTAGTCCCTCAGTTAATGACATACAGGTGTTTGCTTGCGTTGCATGTGTGCAAGGCATGCAGAGCATGTGTGTATGTGCCTGAGTGTGTGTTTGCGAACCACAAAGTGGATGGCTGAGTTTTCTCGTAAAGGCCAGCACAGATGTTATTTAGGTTGTTTCCCCTCAAACCAGTTGAGGTTTTCTTTAGAAAGTCACAAAACAAACGCTGACATTAACTGCAGACTTGTTTACATAACCACCAAGGTACAACTCATGAGAAAACAGCAGCCAGGCCATTTTTGTGAGTTATATGTCAGCTCATGTAAACTCTTTTGATTCAAGCTCGATAAAAGCAAGTAGCCGTACCATTACGTTTTTTTCTGTCTTCCACACACACTCATGTATTCACACATGTGGCATGCTTTTTGAAGTGCATAACTAAATCCAAGCTATAACTATTGGGCAAATTGTGACTATTCAATGATATATTAAATAAAATATATAAACTGTTACCATACATATAGGTTAATGACTGGCTATAAAATACTATCATGAGGGTTGTATGAAAACCTCCATACACTATCTGGATTTCTTTTGTGATACTGTATCAGTTCTAAAAAACTATCAATTTTTAAATAATAGTTTACATGCAAAGAGCCGTAGTAGACAGATTGCACAAAAATAGTGCTATTATAGTAAGAAACCCCTACATTGTATAGCCAGATTCAGTGGTTTGTTCAAGCTGTCTGAGGGGCAGGGGCGGAAAAAATAAAAAGGGTACCAACTGCATGTAGTTGGGGCCCATGTGCCTGCAGAAAGTTTTCCAGCATTAAGGGCAGCTTAAAGGGCACTGCATTGTGTTTTCTTCACATTGTTTATGTTTTCTCCCCCGGAAGCACACCCTAGAGGGCACTTTATTACATTTTCTCTATTTAAGAGCACCCTAGAGGACACTTTATCATGTTTTATCTACTATATGGGGCATCCAAGAGGGCACTTTTGATCTATTTTATATATATATATATATATATATATATATATATATATATATATATATATATATATATATATATATATATATAATTTTTTTTATTTTTCATTCTTTTACCAAGCAGCCAGCCACCCCCCATGCTCCCTCCCTGAGTCCACCAGTGGCCATATCTATGCCAGTATTCATAACATTATGTAACTACATGTATTTTTCTCCTCAAATTTGAACTAAATTACATTTTTTTTTGTTGCATTATTACACATTTACCTCATTATGAGATGTATTCATTGCAAGATCACCTCATAATCTGATGTTTTCGGCCATGAACTTAGCCAACATGGTTAATTCAAATTCACCCAGGGAAACACTTCATTTATGATGTCTTCCATGTTTAGCCTAACTGAGCATGGTGGACTCCCATCTATCGTTGACACACAAACACATTTTTTTGTAGCAGGCTCTGCTTACGAACAAAATTAAAAGCCGTAGGCAAAATGAGACTGCCCTAAAGGTTGATGATGAAATATATTTGGGCGTCCCACTTGCCAATCAATTTTTCGTCGTATCCAATTGGTCCTCCCTCTGATATTATCATTCCATCTTTCACTGGTCTAGGCTGTTGGGCTTTCCGTTGTCTACATCCGCCAGTCGACATAGATCCCCGCGAATTGCTACTCCGATCATAATGTTTAGCGTTTATAGCCACGAAACCGTGACAGTTTTCGGTATATAGGGTAATCGCCGCGTCAATGCATATATTCTTTAAACCGGCTTCGCTTTATCACTTCGATTAAGCCGAGATTGGACATCGCTGGTGTTTCAGCGTCCATGTCCCCCGGCCGTAGGCTGTGCTGCGGAGTGATACTTAACTTCATTGGAACCGACAATGTGGAAGCTGTTAAAATGTCTACTTGGAAAATGAAATGGTTACATTTTCTATAACAGCGAGGAAACGGAGCAGTGTAAGAGTTATGCTTCGCGTTAGAAACGTGTTTTCAGTTTCGTGACGAAGAAAACAACCAGACGAGGAGGCGACGGAGGGGTGGTTCATATTGTCTTTCCTCATTTTCATCAAGCCTCCAGTAGTCCGGACCACGGGGGGAAGGATCCTATCCCTAACTTTGTTTTTCTCTCTGCTGCGGTCGGTGATTTCTCCCTGTTGGATGCCATATAACTGAATCCAGGTAAATGTGTTGATAAATAGACATTCATAACTAGCGTGTGCATGTCAAAGGGAAGTCGTCGGTTGCGTTGTTACCGGAGTAATAATCAAGTTTTAAGCGCATCGTTCAAGTTGTAACCGAGTGCCACAGCCACAGGGAGAAGCGGGTCTTGGATTTACGTCCCTTCGGCCTGCAGCGAGTATCACTGTTACTGAGTATTAGGAGCTTATTATGTGTGCTGGAAAAGATTTCTTTGTTCACTTCAGTGGCCTATAACGTTACAGCACATCAGCATATTAACGGACTGAGTTAGCTCCCCCAGGATTGTGCTACATGTAGTATCAGTATTACGATTTTCTATAATCAAATTAAATGTTAACATAGCCGTTTCGTTACGTTGTTGGTTTGTTTTAGCCAACGTAGTATCATTCGTGGTTGTGGCCAAAATTGCACTATTTCCACCTGTTATTACGACGTTAGATACTAATGTAGATTCGGTTACCGTAATTATAGGTATTAAACACTAAATTGTGCAATTGTGCAATGATAATGAAAGTATAACTCTTGGGTATTTATTTTTTTTTCACCTCCCTCCACCTCAACCACCAACTATAACTAGCAGCAAGAATGCTGCTAAAGCCTCCTTTAACCCTTTCAAAACACACTCCGAGCGATAATTTGGTGAAATCTTGACTTTTATTCGTATTTTGTGGCGTTTTGACCGTTCAGCTGAAACTTTGGTGCCTCGAGTCTTTGTGTTCATTAGTGCCCCATTCTCCTGCTCGACGTGAGGGGCAGGCAACAGGTTTTTGAGGCCCTTTTAAACGTCCCGCAGGATTTTTAACCTGACGATGAGCCATGTGAAAACACATGCGGTTGATAGCAGGCTGTTTCTTATTTGACGCCAGGTATGAGGTATTGTTCTGCCTTAAAACTTTTCTCCAAATGGGAAGGCCGGAGGTGGGGGTGCTCAAGACAAGCGTATGCAACTTCCATTTGTTAGGAGGGGCTAAACACTTATCCCCCATTTTGACCTCGGCTCAGTGAGAGACATAAATGACTAGGCTGGGCAGTGCAGTAAGTATTTTGGCTTGTTCTTATGTAATAGCACATTTCTCATTAGTGTTTCATCTTTAATGAATTGATTATCACCTCTTTTACCGTTATTTACATTGCCCTTTTTACCCGTTAGTCTTTATATAGTGGTTGCAACTCCGTGCATACAGAATGTGATGCAGATGCTATTTCAACAAATTGTTGCTTTTTGGTGTTGTCACAGTTTTACTTGATTAAAAAAAAGTAGAGAGATTGCTTCCAATATTTTCAGGAGTATTAACACTCCTGTAATGCATGCATCATGGGTATGAAGGTATTTCCTTTTTAAATATGTTGGGTAATGCTTATGTAGTTGCCATGAACAGTTCACATTATTGAAACTAACTGGCTTTTTCTGTTCCTAGTTTATAATTTTAGACCAAAAGTGAATCTCCAGTCATACACTGAAAATGATACTGAGTTTTTCAAGTGGTAGAAGTGAAATCTTCTCAGGAACATCTAACAAATGTGCTTGAGGTCATGACTAAAAAAAATCTTAAGTGGCTTTGTGTTAGTGTTGATGGCAGATCTATGGACCTAATGTTCTCTTTTAGCAACACAGATTTTATTGACATTACATTAATTTTTATTGACCCTACAATAGACAATATTGCTGGTCCTCATAAAGTGACATTGTTTTTTTTTAACATTAGCAGATGCGGAAAACATCCTCAGTCAGCTAAGGACGCTTATTGGGACAATTTACAGAGTTACACAGGGTATGCATCATTTTCAAACACAAGTAAAAGTCTCCAGAATAGTGACAACAGATTACAAAGTTAAGAAAACTGCAAATACAGTAGCCACAAGTCAACCCCAACAACACTAACTGGAAAACACTCAATTATATATTTGCTTGATGGCATCACAAACTGCTGCCTCAAAAGTGAACTCTATATTTTATCAACACCACTGAGAACATTTTGATTTCCCCTGCCGTTATCTACTGTAGTGCTTTGTATTGCAAAGTGTCTCTTATGGTTTGCCCAGTTCATGTAGAAATTATATTTATATAGATTAGTGCTGGGCGATGTGGCCAAAATCTTCTCTCATGATATAGGTAATTTCATATCTTGATGAGGAAATATCAAGATATAGCATGTTTTCTGGTAATTCAGTAAATTTCTATGAAATGATGGCACAGTAAAAGGCTATTTTTGTTTACTTTATTGTTAATGTTACAAAACAGTGCCTCTATGGCTCACTTCAGCTTCGCTCCCACATGCAAAGATCAGAATGTAAAGCATCATTCAAATGACATAAATTTACCGTTAGACAGTTCAACCTGGTATCTCGTCACTGCTATAGAAACAATCTAGAAAACTATAAACAATAGACATTTTTATATTATTTTGATAATATACATCATGTTATTGCCCAGCCTTAATTTGAATGTTTTCCACATGTGACCTGATTTTGCATTTGATACAGGTTGGTCATGCAGCACATTTCTTACTTGAGCATTCAGCATGTTGTGTTTTAGAGCAGGATGGTTTTTGAGGTAGAAGATGTTGCCCGAGTCCAGAGCTTGACAAAAGAGTGCAGTATGGCCTGTGGCTGAACCATGGTCACCCACATTAGATGTGGGCTACCAGGGAAACTCTTAGAACTGGCTGGATTCTTTAGCACTTGTTTGATGGTCTCACACGAACGCACTACTAGTATGGAAATTCTACATTATGATGTAGACCTTAGTTATTTAGGTTTAACTGTATCAATGACATATATTACCAAGCAAAGGTTATTATTTGTAGGTCATATAGGTTAGCTACCATCTCATGTAGTTGACGTCTCTCACTGTCATTTCAAGCAAAGTGAAAGTTGAGTCACCTGCCTGAATCACTATCTTCTGTTTAATTGTGGGAAAATATTAGATTGACATTGTGATGTAAGTCTAGGTTTAGTCTGGAGTTGTGTTTATTTTTATATTTCCTAAAGCAACATTTTTCCACCTATTGGTTGTAACATTATATTTACTAGATTTTTTGCTGAGATATAGAGACACTACAACATGATGAGCAACAATAACAACATGAGCATGCTGACATGTTTAAACAAGTCTCCAGTTTCACATGGATTCAGGCAGGCAGTTGACGGCAAACTGGATACCATTTTATTGGAAGAGAGCAAGACTGTAAAATGAGTTGCCGTAGAACACCGGAAGACAGCATTGACGTAAAAATATTTTAACTTTTTGCCGTCCTCCGTGACTTAATTTTACGATGGGATGTTACAAAGCTCCCTCACACAAGGAAAAAAACATGGATACTCTGTACAACAAGAAGCTAACAATTTTGGGTCCACCAACACCTGGAATTATATGAGCAGAGCTTGAAGCCCAACCAAGGCATTACAAGAAGATAGATGTATTTCTAGAATAAGTGCAAACAAAAATAGCCAAAATATATTTGATTTCATTATTTGTAAAAACACACCTTTTGTTTGTTTTTCTGTGCCGTTGTTGTCCGTCAACATTCTGCATGAATTTATGTGAATGCAGCATTCTAAACACTTGATGAAAAAATACCTACTTGGTTAAACTAATTGGACAATATAACTTTAACGGTCATAAAATAGCAGTAGGTAATGTAAATTCCTAAACTTTTAGTTGACTGATCCCGCTGAGGGGAAAAACAGTGGGCACATCAATCTACTTGGGTTATATATCCACATTCTTCTCAGAAGTATTATCACCACCTCTTTGTTTTGATTATATTTTGTAGAAAGCAAAAAATTGTCACATTATTGAAGTATGGAAAACACTTTTGGGAATATTTAGCTCAACTCCTGTGTAACTTTGCTGGTCAGAATAGTTAACAATGATACAAATGGGCATTTATACTCATATTCTCCTCACCTCTGCTTGTAGTCGCGAGCTGAGACTGAAAGGCCCACGTGAACAGCAGCAGAGAATGGCTGCAGTGGAAACAGACAAGGAGCTCAACGACTTGCTGGATTTTAGCGCGGTAAGATCTTTCTGAAGATTACTTGAATAAAATGTGCATCTTTATAGTTTCACTTGTCAAGTACTGCAGGACTGCAGCGTGTACGTTCATCTATTTACGATACTTGTGGTGTTGTTGTAGTGTCCCTTTAATATTAGCGATCACTCAGTCAGAGCTGGAATATGTAGATTGCTTCATCATGTCCACTGTAGCTGCTGGCAGAACTGGATAGGATAGTTTGAATTACCACCTAATCAACTCAGGATGCAACTCAGCAAAGTTTTAGATGGACTGCAGTTTACAGTTGAATATCTCTCCTTTCAGATGTTTGAGCCTCCAGTTTCAAACGGCAAGAACCGGCCCACTACTCTCGCCAGCAGTCAGTTCGGAGGTTCAGGTAAGGTTAAAAAACAGATTATTTTTCTTCTTTTCTTTTCCTCTGATGTACTTTCTATTTATTTGCCTCGTAAATAAATACAATGCTCTGTTCTGATGGATTTGATTCTCATGATTAAAGAAGAAATGTCAGTGAAATGTTATGACAAAAAATGTATCTTTTTCCTCTTTCCTGTCATCTAAAGGTAGTATTGAAATGTCAGTATTGGTTTGTAATGCTCCCTAGTGCATCTCCTGACAGTAAAACATGGCAGTAAGTCTTACTACTCCACCCCACATTCATTTCTGTTGTTTTGAATGGTAACAGAAAAAAATTAGTATCCTCAGGAAATATTACCAGATCATTTTATGTCATGTAGATCAAGCGTCATCTCCCCAACACCTCGCCTTGCAGGTGTCCCTTCCCTCACCTTCTCAGCTGTTGTCATTCAATCACTTAAGGACAAAGGGGGAGGGTGGGGGCTGATGGAAACAGCCCAATTAATCTCCTCGGCTTACACTGTGACTGTTTTTCCCAGTCCTGCAATTTTGCACCCTACTTTTCCTCTTCACATAACTCATTTCCACCCTGAGCTATCATCATCCTCATCATCAACTCTACCAGCCTAGCCCTTAAGTCAGTTTTAAGACATGCCTGCAGGTTACTGATACCCAAAATCAGATCATTTCCTTTTTTTTTTGGTGTGTCTCTTTTGTCATACCCAAAAAGTGGTGAGCTTTTAAAAAAGGTCTACCTGTCCATCTCTATTCCCAGTGTAGCAGATCCACTTACCCTACATGAACCTTTCTCTGTCGCTCTCGTATCTCCAGAAGTGCAGTAGGTCTTTCGGCAGGCAAGAGAACTGAAACAGGATATTGAAGCTAAGATGAAAGACTAGACAAACGGTGGCAGGGTGGGGTATAGGGGGCTCTATTTCTTCTATTCATTTGAGGGCCACTTACATGTTCTTTTGTCAGAGCAAGGTGTGTGCTTACAAAAGAGACATGTTGATGTTATCAGTCCAACGGCTGCTCATGGAATTGTCCTTCAGTCTGATAATTTTAATTTTAAAAAATCTATCTTTTTTGTATGAAACACTCACTCTCACTGGCTATTAAAAATGTAGTTTGCTTCTTTATGAAGAAAAGCTACTGTGTTCTGCTTGAGTTCATGTTATTTACAATGGATTCCCAAATGTTTCAAACGGGCAAAAGAAATGTGTCCAGCTGTCCTTTCAGTATATTCCAGGGTATTTAGACATTCTTTTTTACCAAAATGATTATTTGTAACATAATTGATGTTCACATTTGTATTGACGTGTTATGATATGTCGGGAGATTACTTCTGATGCAGTGTTAAAATGCTCCTTTGAATGGAGATCGTCTTTGTTTGAAACGCCATTTTTAAACTGAAAACATTAGTGTAGATGTAGGCTGAAAGGATTTCGAGTGGGTGTTCTTTTGTGAAGAAGCAAATGAGGAATGTTGAACACATGTGTGAGTGTTAGCCACAAAGCTGGGACCAGGAAGCAATTAGCTTAGCTTAGCATCAAGAGTGAAAGCCAAGATGTCTAACAACATCTCGGAAGCTTAGTAATTATATAAATGTTTTATCTCATTATACTAATACAAGTATACTATGAATGATTGTCCTTAAAAACCAGTCTATGGACTCATGCAAAAAAATCCCCCTGAATAATCACTTATGACCCTCTAGAATTGTGTCTGTATCTGCAGAGATCCTGCCCTCTGCCTGTATTTTCTCTCTTCTTTTCATTTTCTTGTGCTTGGGACATTTGTGGGTGTCACCCTTTGGGCACAATCTACAAAAATAGTGGACAAAACATGACAAAAAGGCAAGTGAGGCATAATGGCGACAAACATACTAGGCGGACAAACAAAACAGTCTTGGGGTTTTTCTTTTTGCTAAGCTGGGGAGGAGAAACCGAGCTTGAATTTTGTGTTTACCAACCGTAAGTGACAATTCCTGCATAGCTGACTCCAGATATTTAGTATGCTAGATGTCTGGAATGTGTGCAAGCTTGCAAATGTGTTTTGAAATCCAGAAACAGTTGGTGACAGGTTCTTGTAGCATATGTGGCTAAAATAATAATTTCAAAGAAGAATGTGCCTCAGTGTACGGTTAATGTCTGTCTATATATAGTAAAGATTGCCTTTAAATGCTTTTCTGTTTATCTGGTTACCTCAAGCCATGCCATCATATGATTAGTTTCAAAGAACCTGACTTGGTCAAACTGTATTCCTGCTTTTTGTGGAGCAGCTGCCACGTGTTGTTCTTATAGAGGCGGTTAGATGCCTTTTTCCCAGTATGGTTAAGGTTTGGGATATGTGGAGGTTAAACATGTGTGGCTATGGGGAACCTCCCTTTTCGAGCCTTCAGTGGCGATAATATCTCTACTCTGGTCTTGTGTGCCTGTTTAGTCCCTTTCACTAGTCAGTTCAAGTAACTTTAGTGCACTTTCGTTTTTTGGTCTCTGGAAACTGAGAATCCTGAAATGTATTTTTAAACTTTGGTAGGGCCTGAAATGCAGAAGGTAGGGGGGTTTACAATTTGCATGAGATGTTCAATTTCCCAAACAGATGTGGTTACGAAGTATAAAGGATATTTAAGTCACAAGTAGATTTTCGGTTTAAAATTAAAAATTTGAATAGCTGTTGGATGAATATGAATTTACACAGTGTTAGAACTGGGGTATTCAATTGTGCATGTAAGAGTGCAGCCTACTATTGTTAGTGGGTTAGTGCATACTGTTGTGTTTGAGAAGTCTCTGGTGACTCACAGGTTAAATCAGCCAGGCCGCTGTTATTGTACATTGTTCAGTATTTCATTAACAGTGTTCCCTCTCTTGAGATTTAACCTGACATCATGCTTTGTGTCTGTGTGACTCACTTTGCCACGGGAAGGAAGAAGGTGTGTAGACAAAGCAGCGCACTCAGTTATAGGTGCCTGGGGCAGTGTTCATGTAAAAACCAAGTTGTGTCTGCAAGTTCGGTCAACGTATGTGCCGGAGTTTTGCTGCTCATGAAGCCTATGACTCAGGCTGGCTGTCTGTTTCCAGTATCTCTTCCTGTGTAATTATAGACTAGCCATGCTTAAAGGGGCGTTGCATGCTATGAGGAGAAGTGCATTGGGGTTCACCAGAGAATTTGTCTGGTGTTACTCACCCTTTTCTTCATTTTTCTCTCTCCAGTGCTGGTAGTCTGTCTGAGTAGTGCACTACTCATGATTTTCTCATTGTTTTGGCACTTGTCTCACTAATTGTTCTGTATAAGTGACATAGGAGTCTGTCATTTTGTCGTTCAAAACTTGAATCATGTGATTTTTACAAGCAGCAGTGTAAGCTATCGTAGAGATGAAAACTATAACAGGTGCAAATAAGACGCAGGAGTAGTGTGGTGAAAGAACACATTACATCACAACTGAAAAAAGTGAAAACAACAAAGTTTGTCTGAATCAAGAAAAGCTGCTGGAAATGGTGAGGAAGAGGAAGCAAACTTTTCGAACCCCATTTCAAACAAAAAACATTGTGCTTGTTCAGAACGAGGGATGTCGCAATACTAAGTAGGTGATGCCATTAAAAAAATCATCCTTCTTGATACCCAATTCAATATCATAGTTAAAAAAAAAAAACAATAAACCAAAATGTATTTTTTCTGATGGCCAAAAACAGCGAACTCTGGCGGTCAGAAAGATTTCATAGAAGATTGGTTACATCCGTAACTCTCGTTATGCCGTCAGTTTCTCTCCTCTCCTTTGATCTCTGTGTATCACCCAGAGCAGGGCTTTGCAAACACACAGACACAGTGCAGAGAAAAGTGAAAGGAGAGGGAAAAATGTCTCCTCTGCAGTCCACTAACTTGTTGCTCTCGCTACCAATTTTTGTGTCTCTGTTTGAACAACTTAAGGCTGAAGAAAACATGTAGGCAAAAATTCAAACATGGTGATCTGGTGCGATTAAAGGGAAACTTAGCCTGGTCCGTCATCCTGCTGTGGTGCACAAAGCTTGCATTAACAGCAGAATTGAGTGAGCGGCGGGAGCTCAGTGCGCTACAGCAAGGAGAGACACCGAGCATCCCAGGTTCCCTACAGTACCTGTGGTGCTGTCGAAAAAACAAGTACCGTCACGTTTTCAGAATTTAGGTTGGTACCGTGGTATCTGTTCTTGTGACGTCTTTATTTAGAACATGAAAATCAAGTGTTTCCAGGACGTCTTTCTTTTTTTTTTAACAAATGATAATAAGTGCATAATGCTGTCATCATAGGGAGGGGCGCGTAAGGGGTGGATGGCTATGAGGCTTTTTTTGTTGCTATTTCAGTATTGTAAAGACCTTAAAGTACTTATTATCAACAACAGTTGAGTATAGAGAAATATTCATCCAACCACATTAAACAACAAGGATCATGTAAGCTAGGCTTAAGAAAACAACTTATAGAGGGTCTTACCAGTTCAAATTTGGAGAAAAAAACTATTTTTTTCTGAACCTCATCAATATACACTAATTGACCAGAGAAAGTAAACTTATGCCAAAAGTCACGAAAGCAACAACACAGTTGCTAAGTTGGCACCGCTGAACTGGTGTCCCATTTAAAAAAATAAAAATAAAAAAACATAACTGGACGCAGAAACCTGCATTACATCACTGTCTTAGTGATACGGATCAATTAAATTCATGTCCATAAAAACATTTGCATTTTATTTCTATTGTTTTACTCTTGTGGTTGAAACCACAATAGATTTGAGTGTAAATTGATTAGATTATTATTCCAGTATATTATTTAACCAGTCACCATACTAATAGAAACCCCTATATAATCTGTAAATTGTCAGGATTAATGGAAGCAATTCTGAAAACAAACTAAGATTTTCAATGAATTAAAAGGAGTCTACTAAAAAATGTTTCATCTGCTTCATCAGATCAGTTGATAAGAAAGAATATGTGGGTACATTTACATTCATTTAAATGGCTCTTTACAGCCTCTTAGTTTATCTTAATTCCAGTCATGTCTTAAACATTTATTCCATAATTCCATTCCTTCCAGTGTGAATATTCATATTAGTCCTCCCATTATTTTCTTCATGCAGTTCGTTGAGTCCATTAAATTTGAATTCATACATAACACCTGTTAACCCAACACTCGAGTTTGTCAGTTTTCCGTTAAGCGCTATGCCCATGCTATTTGTGGCATGAAAGGTGATAGCTTCTTTTTCTAGTGCCTTACAATGGAGAATTCTTCTAGAAAGGGTAAAAATATCACATATGTGTCTCATTAATTAGCTCTGCATCTCCTTTTTTCAACTGCTCTGACTTGCTACATGGTTCTGGATACATTTTAATAATGTTGGTGGCAGATGAAATGTGGCTTTGGCTTGTCTGTACACTTAATTTGGCAATACTTTGACACTGCAACTGGCTTACTTTAAATTTAGTATTGACAACAAAACTGTCAAGGAAAGTGTTCTGCAGTATTGGACACAAAACATTGAATCAGAGCCTTTTCCTGTGTTCTGATGACTTGCAGCGGAAACGAATGGTTCATGCATTTTCTTTATCGTCTTTGATTGACGTGAAGAGTGACAGTCAGGCATAGAGAGGGGACAAGACATTGTCTCCTTCATCTCTTATTCTGCTGGTGTCGTGTGTATAGATCACAGTTGTCACGGCAATCTAGCAGCTCTCAGCGCTGTGGACCCATCAGTCTGTTCTACTGCTGATCCTGTCATGATTCTAGCCCGCCTCTCCCCCCCTCCCCTCTCCCCTCTCCGCTTTTTAATTAGACAACAAAACAAAAATATGAATATTCATAGCGCTGAGCTTCATTAATATGCACAATTATGCAAATCAGTACGCAATTAAGCTTCAGCTTTTCCCCAGAGATGCTGTGTTGCAGTACGAGAGGAGATTGAGAGAAAGGGGACGGGCAGGAATTTCTGCTTCACCAATCTTTAAAATCACTCCTTTCAAACACGTTCACCTCTGTGAAAGCTGGAGTGCTCTGGCCAGGGAAAAGATTGAGACCTTCAGCGTGTGTCTGTGTTAAGGCGAAGGTGTAGGCCAAGTGTGAGAGAATAGATGGGGGACGGATGACTGTTGCCATGGAAAATGTAAAGGAGTGGAGTGGGAGAATGAAGAATGTCGAGGATGATTCTGGGAGCCTCATACTGGGTGTTAATTATTCAAACTTCCTACAGCTCAAATCCACGCTATGTGACAGCGCTGTCACTATGCCGTCTCTGTGTGAGCTGTGAACTGAAGCTCTTCAATTGAGGTTACTTTGAGCAGCCTGAAAAACACGTATCAAAGCAGGTCAACTTCATCATTCTCTGAAGTTAGACTTCGTTTTGCAAAGCCTAAGCGTAAATCCTTGTTAAGAATATGTCTGCCTTTTTGTGGTCAATAAGCGTAACCCAGTTCTTTGTTTTACAGGTATAGATGATAGGAGTGGGTCCAGTCCCTGGGGACCAGGAGAACAGAACAGTCCATCTTTCAACCAGGGAAGGGTAAGGTTTATCCTCACTCACTACATAGAATCTGGCCTTTCATGACATTTTTTTCCATTGCATTGTACTACTCAACTCAACATGACTCACTTTTTGTCTTGGTTTGAGGTCCAAAACAAGCTGAGCCACTACTAGAAGGTGAAGTTAAAACACTGCAGACCACTGATTGGTCAGGGAGAATCGTCACTAGTGTGACACCAAACAAACCTGCGATGTTATAATAGCCAGGCTACCAATAATGACGGCTTAATGTGTTTCTTTCACACAAGCAACATTTTTAAAAATGGCAGCCTGCAAAACTAAGTATAACTATACTATGCAGTACAGACATCCTCCTCTGTTTGGCTGGTTCCAGGATCTAGTGAGTGTCGTGTTGATAGGTGCTGTCTGCAGTGGAAAACAAATTAGAGATAACCTAGACCTAGAACCAAAAGTGAGTCAAGTTGAAGCGAGCAGAGCCATAGTATGCAGTGGAAACACAGCTGTCGACTGAAAGTAGTTTAGGGGTTGTGTAATTTATACTGCTTTAAACACAAACACATTGTATTATATGGGATAATAAAGTTTTCTTCCTGCAGCTGACCTCTGATAAAGTCTGGTCGTAGGTAGATAGCATGTTATCCACTGGTTGCACACCCTAGCTTAATACAATTTAGACCAGGCTCACATTTGAGGAGTTTACTAGAAATTGAGTCATAAGGAGACATTTGACACATAATCTATAAACAGCAACATAAGCATATCCCCACTGAACATCAAAATAATAGTACATCACACATTGCATAATATTATGAAGACTGTCTTTAGAGAGGGTGATTATTCACCCTTTCATCCCAAAACAGAGTCAGACCTGCCTAAGAACTGCTTTGGTGTTAAAGGGATGTTAGAAATCGGCTTAATTTATTATTGTTTATCTATTTTTAATATCCCTAATGTCACTGATGTCTTTCCCTCAGGGTGGTTATGGAGAACAAGGCCTTTACAGTGAGCAAGAGGGCATTGCCTCTGCCCCCATATATGGATCAGGGATTGTTGGTAAGAAGGTTTAAATTCAACTGAACTGTTGAAACACAGATACCACAACTTTCACATCGTCTTTTTTTCAAAACCCAAAGAGATTCAGGGAAATTTGGGGCCAGTGTTTCTAAGAATAGGACAGTAGAACATGCTGATTGAAATGCACAAGTTTACATCAATGGACTGTGACTGAACCAACACAATGGCTTGTTTGTTTGAGGGAGCAGTCATTCATAGGTTTCGACACTAATGTACCACTTTAGGGCAAGCCATATTTATGCTTAGGTGGCAGTGGATGAAGGGAGCAGGGTAATGAGGGAGGATGTGGAGGAGGGGTTTTTTCATGTGTTGTTGTTGCAGTTTGTGTGTTCAGCGTGGGGGTGGGGGGGTGTAAAGGGCACCCATGCACAAACAAGGCTCTCCCTTGGGACGACGGTAGCCTATAGCTCTCTTCTGTTTAACTGTCAAGGGAGGGGACAGAGGATTGGCACAATTGCCCCTGAACCATTTATAATGGGCCAATTTGTTGTTGTTTTGCTGTCCACAGCCATAAATACCACACATCATCATATACCCTCACACAGCAGATGGGTGGCACCAAAATGGAGAAAGGGGAATGGCCAGATTGTGATTTAATATTGACATAAAAGCCCAATTTTAACGATCATGACCTGATTTTATATTCTTTCACAGGGAAGGCTGAGCGAGGACAATACTCCTCATTTGCACCACAGGTAAATTAGTCAGAAGTATCCCCTCTTCTTTCCTGGAAATGCTGTCCCTTAGACAGTTTTCTTTTTCTTTATCATACTGAGTTAACAGCCATTATAGTGTTTTACTTTTACACTACATATGCTTTTTTCCTTCACCATCTCTAGCCGGGCTTTATGCCCAGTGAGATGCCCATGCCCAGCCCCGACGCCCTGTCCCCATCTGGCCTCAAGCCCAACTCCCAGTTTTATTCCTCCTATGAGGGAAGCAACTCTCGCAGGAGACCCTCACAGGAGCCTATTGGTAAGATTTTGAAAGATTGTTTCAAGCACAGTGTTGAAGACAGTCATGAGATTTTTTTTTTTTTTAAAAGGTGTCTTTGTTCTGATTTATATATAAGTGTGTGTTTATCATCGCTTCTGCTGTTGAGGTTTTAAAAAGTGCTCGAAAAAAATCTCACTTCTGCTTGGTTAAAGTAAGTGAAATTACTTTGAGTGGTCAATGAGGAAAGTTATTAAATAATATCAGAGTAGAATATCTCTTGATTAGGCATTAACCTACTGAACCCCGGGCAGATTCAGGGCAGTTTTTGTTTCTGTCACATTTTACTTTGTGTGGTTTAACACCACAAATTTAACTATTCACATTTTAGATCCTCAACTTACAACCTCTCTTCTTTCTGCTCTGTGTAAAAAGCCTGAAGTGCAACCAAAATTTTCACTTAATATTTGTCAAGGGACATCACTATGGAGTCTTGTGGTCACAAATAAGCTGATGTCGATATCATCTCAGAGAAGAGATGAGAACTTTTGTTTTGAAACAAAATTCTGAACTGAGCTATGTTTGTTTTGAAAAAGCTGACTCTCCAGGATGAAACAGATCACTCAGCTTAGGTCTCAGCTTAGTCATTGCTTCCCAGTTGCACTGAGGATCACAGAATTACATTTTTTTACTGGATCTGGTTAGTAGAATTTTTTGGAGAAATTTTAAATGAAATATCACTATTTAAAGCTTTGATTAGCTTTTCTGGCCAGAGCCATTGTCACACTTGAACCGTTCAAGGGCTT
Source organism: Centropristis striata (assembly GCF_030273125.1). Classification (NCBI taxonomy): domain Eukaryota; kingdom Metazoa; phylum Chordata; class Actinopteri; order Perciformes; family Serranidae; genus Centropristis; species Centropristis striata. The sequence continues at coordinate 14,140,651 of NC_081527.1, read as the reverse complement.
TTGGAAAACTGAAAATCCATAAAAGAAAACATGCTTTTCAAACACAAGACAGATGGATATATTGGTTCACCATGACTTTAGAAGGAAGCGGTCTGCATAAATTAATCTCTACAGTTGTTGTGTAGTCAATTCTGCAATAAGGTAGGATCTGTGTGTGTGCATGCTTATGCGATTTCTCTCTGTCTTCCTCCCCTCAGGAGCACAGCCAAAAAAGATCAGGAAGGTGCCCCCTGGCCTGCCCTCCTCGGTGAGTACTAGCATCCAGAAATGCTGTAGCCCTGAACTATATCTCAGCCCTCGCAGTCAGTCCATGGGAGCTCATGTTGTCATGTTTTACGCCCCTTTTCACATTCCATTCTGCATCTTAAGCCTCTCCTTGGCTTGCAAAGCAGGAGAATAGCTGCATTACAGGACATCCAGCTCTTAACAGCTGTGTATCTGCACCGCCGAAGCAAAAAAAAAAAACGGAGGGAAAAAAGCCGCTCATTCACCCAGTCACTCATTTGCAGCATGTATTTATAGTGTGTTGTATTTGTAGGCCCTTTACTTTATGGCCACATTTCTTCCCCTCTGCCAAGTATACCCGTTAGATCACTGAAGGGAATTCATACTGGGGTTTGATGGTTCGTACTCCACCTCATTTTTTCCCTCCCACTCTCGCTCTCTGGGCACCCGATTTCCTCCTCTTCTCTGTTTCTTCCTTCCCCCTCCTCTCCCCCCTCCTCCTCCCTAGCCCACACCCTCCCCCCGTCCCTTCACCTCCCTCTCCTTCCCGCCGCCTCCCTCCCCTTTCTCTCTCTCCCTCCCCCATCCCTCTATCCCAGCTGCCAGTGGAGTTGGCTGCCGTCCAGGATTCGGCAGATGGTTCAGTAATTAGGAGTGCATCTCTCCGCTCCCTCTTCTCCTCTCCCCTCTTTTTCCTCTCCTTTTTCTCTCTGTTTAATCAAATTACAGAAGAAAACTTCAGTCCATTTGGATTTGAGTTTTGCAGACGCAGTTTGATAGTTGCTTTTCGTCTAGAATAGTCTTGATTGAGAATGCTATGGTCATTCAAAACACTGGTTCCTTAATACATATTTTACTATGCACTGAATCCAACTGCATCTCCTATTGTGTGGTCACAACTCACTATGTTAAAGTGTGAATTGTGTATCTGTAACCCATTCTCAGTGTGTTTCTGTTTAACAGGATAAAATGTAAAAGCCCCACAGAGATGTAAGACACAGCCCAATAAAATCACTGACACTGCACATTCGATACATAATGCTCAGTGATCCAGTCTGCAGAAATGTTGCAACAGTCTGTTTATTGAATTAAGTAGTAAAACTAGATGGTAAAATAGATTCCAGCCTAGTAAGGACCACATACTTTAGAGCGGTGTTTAATCAGGTATTTAATGCATATGATTTTTTTTAAGTTTGAAAACTTATCTGAGGTCCAGATATTACCTTTATGGGAAAAATTAATTTGTGCTCACCATCATAAGCAACAGCTCCCAGGGAACCTCTCAAAAGAAATACAGCATATGTCTTATCTAGTGCATGTCGTTCATGCAACAAGTTATATAGTTTGTTTACGGTGTTAAAGTGATTTTCTTTTACAAGCACTGAGCTGAACATTGTCACTCTTTATTCTTCTGTGAATCATTTGTAGGTTTATGCATCAGCCTCAGGAGAGGATTTTAACAGGGACAATGCTGGCTACCCGGCCTCCAAGGCAGGAAACGTCTACCCACCACCATTCTACATGCAAGGTCAGTTAAACAAGATTTGCCATTACAGCCTTCCCACTTGTTGTTATTGTGGGTACAAGTACCAGACACCTATAACGATAAAAGTTGCCTAAAATATTCCTCTATAGCCAGTATGGTAGGGAGATTAGCTTTCCATATTATCCTTATGGGAGTCCAGTTAAGCCTAGGTGCTGTAGCCGTATGCTGGTGAACACCCTGTGGTGCCTGGGTGCTGAATAGTGCATCACAGTTGGATGAAGTCATCACAGTAATGTGACAGGTCTCATATGTGGTCCTCATTGTCTTCTCATCTCCTGTGGCTGGTTGTCCCTCGCGCTTCTTGCTCCCCCCCTTCTCCACTGGATGCCCCCTGCCAGAAGGCCTCCACCCGCCCTCTGATCCATGGGGCTCTGGCCGGCCGATGGTTCAGCCTGGTTATTCTGCCATGCTGGGAAACTCCCCCCATCTGAGCCAGCATGCTCCCTTCACTGCCATCAACCCCCAAGACAGACTGGTGAGTTGTGCCTTCACACTTTGCTCTTGTTTTTCTATGAAGGCATAATGAGGTCTTTGACACTTTTTGACAAATGCATCATTGAAGGCTTCTGTCTAGTTGTGCATTTAAATCATTGGGTGTCTTTGCTTCCCAGAAACGGCAGCCACTGCCCCTCTCTCCCCAAAACTACCCCATGCATGGCAGCGAGGTCAACGGGGCTCATTCTGCGGGCTTCCACTCTGGCCCAGGCAGCTTTGGAGTCCCCAGCCACACACCCCCTATGGCTGAAACCATTATGGGTAAATCCTTTAATGTGTGCTCTTTTTTGTGAAAAGTGCTCTTTATATTTATTGTTACATAGCAGAATAATTATTGAAATTAATGTCAATGCCTTTTTTCTTCACGAAAGCCAATCGAGGAGCAGTACCTGGAAGTTCAGGTGATGAGATTGGAAAAGCCCTGGCATCTGTAAGTAATAATAAAATGCATTTAATAGGCAATTCCTTCATTTAAGACTTAAAATGTTCTCTATTATCATCTTTCTTTAACATAATAAATATAAAGAAATAACAAATTCTTCCTCTGCCAGATCTATCCTTCAGACCCGCACAGTAACACCTTCCCTCCGTCTCCGTCTACTCCCTCTGGCTCTCCACAGGCTGTTTCAGGTGAGGGAATAGCTGAAGTCACTTTTTCCTGAGGCCTCAAGGGGAGTTGACTGTTTTGTTGGTTCAACAGCAGGTCTTTCCTGTTGTTTAAAGGGATGATTAAATCTTTAGAAATGCATTGTTGTTATTCTAACTAAGCCCTAATAGTTCTTAGTGACAATGTAGCTCCATCTATTGGGTTAAATGTGGAAGTAAAACATTATGTTACATCTTTGCTTTCTCGTGGGAAAATACCATCATGATGGTACACATTTTAATAAAATAACAGCCAATAAGTCAGATAAACATTAAGAGGTTCTTAGACTACAGTTAAGTTTTAGTTACTTAGCAAATGCAAATATGGGAATTTTCAGTCAGTTGTCAGAGTTTTCCTTAATGGAAATGTATCAGTCATTGTCAGGCTGGAGCCCTGCGTTAAGGAGACAGGGTGGACTTCGCCTCTTGCCCAACATCAGCCAGGATCAGCTCCAGACATTATTTGTTTTTGGAAGTTATTCCAAAACTCTGTATGCTTCAACTGAAGTGAATAATGTGCCCCTTATAATGGTAGGGGGAACAGTGCCATCTGAAATCAGATTGGTTTACAACTTTTCAAACAACAGTTGTTTTATTTTTTTCCCACTTGTGTCAGTGAGTTTGTAAGACCTTTTTATTGTGCTGCCACTGAACAAACATGGAACTGAGATAAGACTATCTTCACATTTAGGTCATCTGTTATTGCGGTGAGCAAGTTGCAAGAAATGTCTCACCTTCTCACTGAAATCTGTCCATGATTCAAATATACTTGTGTTGAAATTATGTCTGTATTGTTGTTTAAATTTCTTTCATTTAAAAAAAAAAAAACTTGCAGCAGGTTTAAAAATAGCAGACACTGGCATTTTTTATCTCTGTTATCAATGTTACCCATGGTATAGCTTCCACAGCTTAACCTTCACCATATTACACACACACACACACACACACACACTCACACACACACACACACACACCATCCAAATATAACTTATGAGAGAGGAAGGGAAAATACAGTAATATATAAAGAGAGTGGGGCCACTTCCCTATTTGTCTTTGCAGAGACCATAAGTGACACATCAAAAAAAAGAAGAAAAAGGGAGGAAAATATGATAATTATGAATCCAATTAAGAATCAAATGAGAACATGTATATACTTTTCAAATATACTTTGAAAGTGTGGATTTGAGCCGAACTTTGGTCAAGTTCGGTCGACAAATTGATGTCTTTTATATCTATTGTAGTTACATGTTTCATATCCCTATCACATCAGTTTCACATGTTAAAAAAAACAAAATTGAATTGATCCTAACTTTCATCAACAACACATGGTAATTTGAGATTTTTTAAAAACAATAACTTCTTTCCATGTGTTAAAAAAAAAACAGATATTTCTTCTTCATGTGGTAGGCAAACGGCAAAACATTGGTTTATTGTGTCTTTGACTGAAAATGCATTGTACGTAACATTTGATAAAACTGATCCACAAAATATGAAAGTGTAGAGATATCATTATTCAAAAGCAGGGCACAAACTCAAGCCCCAAGAGTTACCTGTGGGTTAATATGAAGGAATCACTTAATAGCATAAGCAGAACCTTGTGATCTTATTTTGTCTAGGCTCTGCATCCCAGTGGACTCGGTCCTCTGGCCAGGCCACACCTTCACCCAACTTTGAGGGTGAAATTCAGCCCATGGTAAGTCATGATGTCTTTTCTTTTTCATGTGCGAGATGAAACAAAAGATAGTTGAAGTAAAACACAGCGCTACAGTCATTCATGCGTCACCTTCTGCTTCATCACCGTCCATTTTTCTTTATTCTCTTCAGCCAAATAAAATGGAGGACCGTCTGGACGAGGCCATCAATGTTCTTCAGCGTCACGCCAGCGGACAAGGAGGGCCAGGCCTGGCTGAGATGCACAGTCTGCTCTCGGCGGGTTTAGGGTTACCTCCAGCCTTCACCAGTGCAGCACTTGGATTGGCCGGCCGTCTGCCTGGACTGGTGAGATTAATTAATAACAGCACAGAAAATCGATTGAAAAATCATATTTTCAATTAACCCACTGAAACCCACAACAAATTATTTGCCTTAAAAAAGTTACCAAATCTTAACTTAACATTGTAATATTTATTCAGATCTATTTGTTCTACATGTCTAATTTCGAAATTGACAAAAATTAACTGATTGCACTCATCAGATCCCGTAAAAACATTAAAGTTCTGTGCTCTTCAGCCGACCATGATTGACTCGGCTGAGACAAACTGTCATGTCACAAAAATTGGCATTACACCTATGTTATACTGCAAAGAAGACATGTTTGAGTTCTTCCTACCTCTAAGACTAACAGCTTATGGTTCAGAGGGTTAAACTAAAGTTTAAAAAAAAAAAACAGTGAGAGCTGTTCACCTACTATTTATTCTCTTATGCTTGTACTACAAAGTTCTTCATGAGCTACAAAGATCATTTAAACACTGTTAAATTGTTGTCCTGAAGATGTCCAGTCACCATGAGGACTCCGCTGGTCTGCCCTCTAGTGGAGGACTCATGCATGGTCACCACGGGCCCTCATCTGTCCAGCCAGGCTCTCAGCCTGAAGGTTTTACCGGTGAGACTTTCTGCTAATCTCTGCTCCTTCATTTATTTATTATTCACTACGGAAAGGCTGGTGATACTTCTTTGACATTATTGGATGATGAAATGTTGTTTTAGTTTTATTATGTATCTTATTGTATCTGACCTCTCTGTGCAGGCCTGTCTGGTAGCCTGAGTCGCTCTAGTGGTGCTGACATCAAACGAGAGGACAAGGAGGACGACGAAAATTGCTCCATCACTGACAGGTCAGAGGACGAGAAAAAAGACAAGACGGCCCGCCATGGAGCAAGGTGTCTTAAAGTTTTTTTTTTTGTTTTTTTTTCTCTCACATGTCATCCATACTGCATGAGATTTCAAAGCATATAATGCTGCTGTGTGGTTAAAGTATAACATGTGTCAGGAAATGTTTTTCTTTAAACTTTTTTAGAGTCTTAGTCTTAATAGTCTTAGTCTTAATAGTAATGAATTTCTTATTTAATTCAAAAGTAGATTTTTGGGCTCTCATCTAATTAGATCAAACCACTTTTTTTTTGTGCCTCAGTCTTTTCTTGCACATTAAGAGAGACTGGCCAATTATTAATATATTCTTGTTTCCAAAGCTGCTTTTACTCGATTGTTATCTGTTAAGTGGGAAACCAAACTATTTGGAACTATAATTTATTATAAATATGGTGATGAAACAGAGATGCCCTAATCACATAAGCAACTTCAAGGCCAATGACAAGAAGAACATCTTGGTTTTGAGTGTTTTAAAGTTTAAACAAGATCAACACTTAAATAGTAGAATAGTACATAAACTTGGAAGTCATAAGATCACAATAGTAAACACTGCTACAAGTGTCACATTCTCTCTCATGGAGAAGTCTTGCTCTGAAATTTTGCATGCAACTTGTTGACCAAAGACAACGGGGGAAACTGAGAGCTGGAGAGAGGAGTGCCGGGAAGTGTTAAATATTTAGCCATTTCAATTAAACACAAATCATGGAAAATAGGATCCAGGTTGAAAAAAACACTTTAATCGTGGGTCTTCAGATGTGTCGGAAACTTTTAGTTCCTAGTGCTCCATTCTTCCTGGTACCGGTTGGTCAGAAATGGATGAAATACCAGGGCCAAAGTCTCATGTGACCCACCTCTGTAGCAGTGTTTGTTATTGTCATGAAATTGGGTTGACATGGAATGGCTATGCCTTTCCACATGGTGTTGACATTATGAGTAAAATGTATTGCACACCATAATAGGGAATTAGTTATTATCAGTGAACTGTACCCATACTGTTGTTTCATTCCCTCCTCATCTGCCATTGGCTAGTCTGGATGATGATGAGGATGATGAAGATCTTCCAGTGGAGATTAAGGCTGAGCGGGAGAAAGTGAGGAGGATGGCAAACAACACCCGCGAACGGCTACGTGTGCGGGACATCAACGAGGCTTTTAAGGAGCTGGGCCGCATGTGTCAGCTCCATCTGAGCCATGAGAAACCGCAGACCAAATTGATCGTACTGCAACAGGCCGTTAACGTTATTCTCAACCTGGAGCAGCAAGTTCGAGGTCAGTGGGTGTCCAGGGAGGAAGGAAGAGGAGGGGAAGGGCCTCTTTACAAAATAAAACTCTCACACGGCTTCACTTCCCAGGTCCTCACATGTCCTGCTCATTAATTCAAAATCCTTTTTATACATTACGTGTGGTAACTGATTTGACTCCACACATTGTGCCAGTGAGATTAGCAGATTGCAGTCCACCCTGAAAAAACGATCAACAACACGAGGGACATGTGATGAGGAAATTAAGCTGTGTGACTGTTTAAAAGACATGCCCATTCTCCAGTTCATCTTCTAAGATTTTCGTCCTCTGGTGACACATACAGAACTGCTGTTTATTCTGATGCAGTATGTGTTGCCTTGTCTTATAATTGGCCGTCTGTTTCCACTGTGAAAATGCTTACATGTCTCCCCGCCTCGCCGTTCGACTATATTAACACATCTTTCTGTGTGCTCATTTGCTTTTTCCACTATTGCATTAAAACAGTCATTTTCATTTCAAATAAGTCATTTCAGCATTATAATGTCTTTGTTTTTTTTAACCTTTCACTCATAGTGTACCTGTCTTTTCAGCATGTCATGTGTATAGACTTGTCTCCAGCTTCGTTGCAGTGTCTCTATGCTGCATGTCCCAGCCTTTCAAGCATTAACCCTTTCATTTTCCGAGACAAGCCTTTCCACTTCTCCACCCACTCCCCCATCCTCTTGTCATTTTCTTTTTTACAGATATCAACAGTGACCTCTTCCTCACATTCAGATAAATACATCTCGTACTGCTGATGTATTTAACACAATGCCCTCAGTTTCTCCTCTTGGCTTTTTTTTCTCTGTGGCTCTTTCCATGTTGGCAGAGGGTGTTGCTTCCTCTCTCTCCCTTTCTCTCTCCCTCCTCATAACTTCTCTCATTCTGCTGGACAGTCAACATATCCCCTGAACTTCCATCCTGGACCCCAGTGACTAAAAGAAATTGTTGGTTGGTTAGACTTTAGGACAGATTAATTAGACCTGGTCGCTCAGGTCGACTGTTGAATCGTGACCCTCAGTATATTTGTTATTGGCTTGAGATCATGAAGTGCCACACTTGCTCAACACTTAAGCCTATTAAGATCACTCAGTCATTTGACAAAGATGTATTATTTATCATTTACTTACTGTAGATCAAGAAAAAACTGTTCTCCTTCGCTCCCTCTCGTGCAACTCAGCCATACTCCACTGGGATCTTCTTCGGCCGTTCCACTGGTCTGAGGAGGAAAAAAGTTAAAATCAGTATTATAGCTTTGATTTTGGGTTTGTTAACCAGCCCCTCCAACCCCCACTTCTCCTCCTGGCTGCAGCAGCGTTGTCTCGGTGACCGATGAGAACATGACTGCCGAGGAGAAGGAGCAGAGGGAGCGTGATCGCCGCATGGCTAACAACACTAGGGAGAGGGTGCGCGTTCGCGACATTAACGAAGCCTTCAGAGAGCTGGGCAGGATGTGTCAGGTCCACCTGCAGAGCGACAAGGCCCAGACCAAGCTTATCATCCTGCAGCAGGCTGTCCAGGTCATAATGGGCCTGGAGAAGCAGGTGCGAGGTAGGTCAGCCAATTCAGGAAGCTCTGATCCACAGAGACAACCAACCACCTCTTATCAGAGCTGGACAAGTTGTCAGTCACTCACCTGTAGGAGAATCTCTTTAATTTTGTTCATACTTTGGCTTTCTCTTCGCTATTTGCTCGTATCACTTTTAAAAATGAAAGAAAGGGAGAATTTTTGAGGAAGTATATCCCTGCTTTTCTGCCAAAAGCCTGCAGTTGTCATCTTTCTTTTCATTTTGCTGTCTTGCTTTCCTCTTTTCTGTTCTTCCCTGTCTATTACTGACTTTTTGCATGTTCAAAACTCTGTCTGAGGACTCAGCATAATGAGATAATCTCAAGAACTCGCCCTTACTGTTTCTAATCTATTCATTTGTCCTTTTTTCCCAAAGAGCGTAATTTGAACCCAAAGGCTGCCTGCCTCAAGAGAAGAGAGGAGGAAAAAGTTTCAGGCGTGGACCCCCAGATGCAGCTTGGAGGAGGTCACCCTGGTATGGGAGGAGATGGACACATGTAATTCTCAGGTCAGTCTACAGAGTCCGTACAAGGCGAGTTGTGTTGCTTGTTTGTGTACTATTGTTTCATAAAAGCAATATGAAACTCAGGGTTGTGATGGCTGTGATTTGATCTTGGGCGCAAGGCTGCAGGCCAAGTGCAGAAGATAATAATCACTCCCTCTGTGTGATATTGATTAAATAGCTTGTTTTGGTTTTGTGGCAAGATATTAATTCCCTTTTCTCCTTTCTCTTGCAGTTCCTGTTGATTGTACAGCCCTTAGAACACGTGGCCTTAATCTATCATTGTCATGCATCTCAGTGTGTGTTAATCAACTTTTGGAAAGCACACGCACACACACACACACACACACACACACACACACACACACACACACACACACAAACAGACACACACGTGCCCACACACACGTGCCCACACACACACACACACACACACCTCATTACTGACAGAGCAGGTGGCCACATTCCTGACTATGAATACAGAAGTAACAAGCACACTCTCACAGAAAGAGGGAAAATGTATTAATCTCAACATGACAACACTTTGAACCGAGGACACCGGTTTGGAGACAGTGGAAATTGGACATAAGGACATTCTTATGATCATGTTTTTGTAAGACATTTTGAAGAAAAAAAATTGCTTTACATGTTGGGAGCAAAACTTGTTTGGATCAAATGAAACTTTTTTTGGATCAACGGCTTGTGTGAGCAGAGTTAGGATTTGTATTGTTGGATGATTATTGGCATTCCCATCTGAAAAGCAGGTCTTACATTCTTCACGGGCAAAGAGGGACACTCTGGTTTATATCTTATATGATTGAACAAAACCTGTTTAAACGTGCCCGAAAAAGGCCTGATGCATAGTGTTTAAGATGAAATAGCCATCATTACAGACATCCAACAATTAACTGGCCAATCAGAGAGCTGACTCCTTTTTTTGTATGCTGGTATTTCTGGATGTTTATATATATATATATATATATATATATATATATATATATATATATATATATATATAATTTCTTGCTTTGGCTGAAAAGGTGCCACAGTCACTGACTCACACATGTGGTGGGTTATTTTTAGTTTATTTCTTACTGTGGATCCCTGAGTCTTATCTTAAAAAGTCCTGTACATCTGTTATGGCCGCTGCCGTGCAAGTGGAACGGAAAGACTGCCGGAGAGAGACCTTCCACCGACACAAACACAAGCAAGGACTCAATACAAATCCTGGAACCACAGTGAACCAGATGTGCACGTGAGCATTTCAGCTGGTTGGACTCGAGCACACAGATGTCATCGTCACCGCTCAGCTCCGTCACCATCATGAAGCCGGCCGCTCTGGTCGGCCAGTGTCACATCTGCCTGCCCCTGTCAAATCACACCTGAAGACTCTGTTACAGCATGGTGAACTTACTAAAGTCTCAGAGCAATTTGTTTTGTGGTCACATTTTGCTAGAAGACAGAAATAATTGAGTATTGAAAGGGATCATGAGTGTTCCTGCAGCCCTGTAGAGAATTTTCTCGCCATTGTTGGACTTGTTTTGGTTGTTGCTGTGCGTTGAGCATTTGGTGTTTTTGTTTTTTTCCCCTTTTGAACAATTGCAAAGCCTGTTGTAAGGATCTTCCTTTTGTAGAATTGATTTATCATTGTTTTTTTATTTTATTTTTTACTTTGTAAGATAGTTGTATGAGTTTTATCATTTGGAATGCTCTTTCTTTTTTTATTTACATTGTTTAAATGTAAGACGACTCTCGATTTAGATTCCAGGAACAAAGTGTTTTCTTTTGTGCCAGGTGCTTAGAAATGTTTGAAATGACAAACGTATCTGGCTGTAACATCACATGTTGTGATATTGCTCTCTTTTAAAAAAAATGCATGTTTCAACACAGACCTGTCAGGCCAGTTGTAATTGGATTGTTCTGGTGTTTGCGACAGTTTTTCTTAAATGAAACACAATATTTTTCTTCAGCACACCACCCTCTCCTCTCCCTGATGTCCAGCTCTCTGATGAGCTCGTTGATTAGTTTGAAGTAGAGGCAGTAAGGGCGGTCTGCACAATCTGCAACATAATTCACTGTTTCGTTACGATATGAAGCATAAAATGAATCAAAAAGGGTGGCCTTAGTCATTTTCCTGACTTTGGGAGTTTTGATAATGGTTACTCACCAGTGCCTGAATACTTCTCTGCTACATGATGGATGATGTTGCATTTGAGGATTTATAGGTTGTACCTTTTTATAATACAGATGTATAAAAACATATATACTTCAGTAACATCTGGCAGTGTCTCAGAACATCCGAATGAAGAATTACATTGACGCTGACTGCGTCCGTGTCATTAAATGTAAGACGACTAATAACCTTGTCTTCAACTTTGACACTGAAAACTACTTAAAAAATGTTTCATCTTTTATGTACGGAGTTTGTTAAGTATAATTTTGTCCTTGACTGGCATGTGCATTGATATGTATGTACAGCTGTATGATATGTCAGCTTTATCATTGTGAGCTGATACTGATATGTAACAGTATTTGGTTTTCTACCTGTCATTTTATCACAGATCTTGCCCCACGGACTAGCCCTGAACATTATTTTCTTTGTCAGTTACTCTAACCTTTCTGCAGAGAAATGTGGTGTTGTGATATGAAAAATCTCTACTGAAGACTTTTATTTCTTTACATGAAAGATATGTCTGCAGTATCCAAGGATCAAAACATGCACCGGATATTCTGTTAACAGACCCTTTCTGTCCTCCACAAAAGATAACCTGCTACAGATCTCTCTGTCTTCACTCATATTTGGGGACAACATCTATGTAGGCTATGTCCTCAAAGTGCCTCCAGTTTCCTATTTTTTATATATAAAGTAGATATAGAGAACTGTTGTGTATATAACAGTAATGTAGCAATAAATGTGCCATTTTTAATAACAACCACCATGTTTATCCAATGTTGTTTTTTTCAACTCCATAGTTCAGAACATAATTGAGTTTTCTTTTCTGCAACACAACCAGGCAGCGGTCGATCCAGTCAATATTTTATTTGTGAAATTGAGTTTGCCCATCTGAGACAGGCCAAAGCAATTATTTCATATTGTGGCCAGCAATACTATAATAATATTTATTTATAGAGCACTTTTCAAAATGATGTTACACAGTGCTTCACAAAGCAGCAAAATGGAAGAGGAGTTATAGATTTAATTTTTATTTTATTTTTTAAATAACACTTAAAACCAGTACATCAGGGGGAACGGAAAGAGAAGGACAAGAACTAAACATTTTTTAAAGGAAATGGAATATAATTCAGAGGAAATTAAAACTCAAGTAAAATCAGCAAAGGCTCTGATAAAAATACGTTTTAAGTAGGGACATTAAGGAGATCAGATGCCATAACTTGATTTATCCGCTAGGGGGCAGAAACGAGCTGCACGGTCACCTCCCACTGCCAATAAAGTACACTGCTCTCTTTAATACACACTGCAACTTCATTATATTTGGTACAGATCATTAGAAACATAAGCACTCCTGTAACGTTGCTGGAATAGTCCCTGTTTGTGTGTGTGTGTGTGTGTGAATATTAGTTAAGGTTTTGTAAGTTTAATTGCTTTGTAGGGAGTGTTGAATTATAATAATATATTGTATTAACGCATGGTTTCTCCCTGTGAATTTACATGTCTAGGTATGGAATTTCCCCAATATAATAAGATTAATTGTGAAGCTTCAAATTATTTTTATTTCTCAGGAGACCAAAACACCCATTCATCCAAAGCAAGGGAAAACTCTCATCAGTATATCAATAATAAATGCACAACATTTCTGGATGCCCATATTCGAAACTACAATTCACATCAATATCTTTCTTAAATCTTAAACTTGCCTTAAATATCTTACACATGTTTATTTCTAGCTCGATATATTGTATTTATATTGTGTTTGTTTTTTTAGAACCAGGCCCTATTTCATATCATATATCATCCACAAGTTGCTCCAATAGGAAATCACATATGGAAATGTAGTAACATTTTTACTGTATCTTCGGATTTTATAATAAAATGTATTTTTTGTTGTAATGGGCTTTTATATTTCGAGTAATCGGAAGTACATCACGCACATGCGCACTAAGAGTAGTCAGCAAACCAAAATCGGAAGTTCTTCTACGATTTTAAAGCCGCACGACCTGAGTAAGGAGGACACCTATCAGCCAAAATGTTGGGTAAATTGATCGGTCAGAAGTATGTGACCATTGCTAAAACATGGTAAGAAGTTATTTTATGTCGTACTAGTGATAAAAGGCGGAAAGTTGTCAGACTTTCCGTAAACAGAATCTCGAAATGTCCTTAGCAACATTAGCTGTTAGCTTAGCCGAGGTCATCATCTGGGGACATGCTGGTTTAGCTACTTGTCAGCTAAACTCAGGCTGAAGATGCCTAAAAGGACCATCATAAAGTAAAATAAAAAAAATCCTTTCTTAGAAAATAATTAGTCCATTTATCATTTGGTCGACAAGAGTAATGTACTAGGTCAAATGTCTTTAAATCTGTACTAAGGCTAACAAGCTAACAGCTATGATACAAAGTTGTTTATCTCTCATGTATTACTCCAAAACATTTGTCTTTAAAAATGAAAAACTGCCATAAAATAAAAAAATAATCTAACAGCTGATATTTTTTCAGTGTGTAATATGTCAGTGTTTAACAACAACACCGATTTTTGGTACACTGCAGTACACCATAGTACAGCAGCAATAACTTTGGTCTAAACCAGAATTATATTTCCCATAGACGAAACATGAGAAAATCATTCAGTCCGGTGGAAAATAATAAAAAAATATAATTTAAAGCAAGGCTCTAGAATAAAAGCCTGATATAATTGAATGGCTCTGAGATTATTTTTTTTTAAGTGGTTGTAATGGTTTTCAATTGAGATGTTTTTGTCCTTCGGTGTCTGAGTGAATTTCCAAAATTCTATTGAAAAACATCTTACTGCCTTGTCAAAATGAATCTCATATGCTTCGGGGGAAAACATTACATTGAAAAGCAAAAAAAAAAAGAAAGTATTTGCTTTCACCAACTTACAAAATTTATTTTTCAAATCATTTTTATTAAGGGTATAGATTCTTCCAATTAATTAGAAAATCTTGACAATGTTCTCTACTCCACAGGGTCCCAACTCTGGCTGTATGGGGCACAGTCGGAGGCGTAGCACTGGTCCACTTCACAGACTGGCGACTGGTTTTGGATTATGTCCCCTACATCAGTGGCAAATTCAAGAAGGACGAGTAGTGGCACTCAGGTTAGTGTCAAGGAATGGCAAATAGATGGATGCAGTAACCAGCATGTGATGAATAAGGACAGTTTAGAGATAATTTTTATCTGCCACATTATTTCTGCACTTACTATATCTTTTAAATGCAGAAACAAGAACTTGGCACTTTTTTGTTGTACAGTGATCAAAAAATGTTGTTTTGATTTATTAATGCTCTCTGGATATGTATTTCTATTAATCCAGACCCTAAAATCAGATTATTAAGCAAACACATTTCGAGGTGTTTGCTAATTAGTTTAAATGTGTGTACAGAACATGTTCGTTTTTAATTGTTGAAGTGTATTTTAGACCCTTTGCTCTTAAACATTAATTAACTAATATGTGCATCCTTTTCCACCTGTGGCAAATTCCCAGGGTTGAACATGATTCAAAAAGGCACACACACCACTCCACCTACAGTGTATGCACAGAAATTCCATGTCTTTTCACATATTACATGAATCTTTAGCAGAGGATATTTTCCCCTGTTTACTGTGGTGGCACCACTGCAAGAGAAACCTCACAGTATGACACCAATAAGCAGCATTTTCTCACACAGACTGCCTAAATGATGGAAACGGGGACAGACCTAACTCCAGGAAAAGTGTTGTCTGTGTAGCTAATATCATCTTGTGCCTCCAACCTGCTGTTACTACTCTGTTGTCTAAAAACACTGGCTGACCTACTCAATGTATTTTAAAGAACAAGGCCAGTGTTATTTCTGAAATGTCTCTAAGACTGTAGACATAACTGCATGTTTTGCTAGTTGACAAGCTGAGAGTCAAAGAAAGTTGTAACCTTGTGTATGCTCTGTCCTGTTCTGCTTTCATGATAAATGGCGTAAGATTCAATGACATTAGTCCAGAGAGTTTAGAGGTGTCAGGAGACCAGAATCCAGGACAGTGGCCTACTTTAAGACCACAGGTAGCAGCTTCTAATAAGACAGGGAACCTCAGAAACCTTTCAACACTCTGCACCTTAGTTATTCAGCTTTAACATTTCAAATTGATCGGTTTTAACCCACAAATCAAAAAAAAAAGAAAAATTAAATTGTGAAGTGTTGGATGTTGAGTAAGTTTTTAATAGTGCTTTTCAAAATAAAATAAGTGTATTTAAGAATAGCAAAAAAAGTCATCTTAACATAGTTCTTCCAGCGTTGATTTGTCTGCCACACCAAAGTCATATTTCTACTGTTTAAACTAATAATTTTGTTTTCCCCTGGTCAGGTCTGTGCTGATTTTTTACACAAAGACTAATAACAAGAACAAGAACTGCTGCAGCCCGTACCTTGTGTGCCAGGCCTCTGGAGGCAGTCATCTTCATCCTGCAGCTCAGTCAACATCAAACTGTTCATGATCAACATCCTCTGAAATGCACTGGGGTTTGTCATTTCAACGTTCCTCCACCAGTGACAACATTGATGAAAGGAATATGAACACACTGATGATGAATGGACATTTATTTTATTTTCCATCTTAGTTTGGGGTCAGGTATTTATTTTAATAATCAGTCTCCTCCTGTGTGTCGGACCTGATTCACTGGAAAAATCTGTCATCTGCCCTTCATGTCAAACTGTAAATGTTTTAAAGACAAGAAGTAAAGTATGTGAGATGTATCCTATATTGTGGTTGTGTATAATTATTTCACTTGCATTGATTAAATGATCCAATATCAAGTTACGAAGATCACAAAAACATTGTGATATGAGCCTCTGATTTGTTGGTATAACCCTAAAGACTACAGCTGATCATAATAAAATATAGGCTGGGTAACAGACAACAATAATGAATCTGAACCCATAAAAGCATGAGAACAGGCAGTCCAAGTGTTAAAAGAGCAGTCAATTAATTATGGAGGGATGACTGTTCCCATGGTGAATTTATATGTTGGGACTATTTTTTTGCTTGTGTATCTGTGTTTAAGTCTTAAACTTTTCAAGTGTAATTTAAGGTTGGAGTTACCACAAATATCCCACTTAAAATGATATGAGCAGCCAAATGTGCCAAATACCACGAGTAAAATGCAAAACTACCCTTAGATGGTGTTTTAAGTGTTTGACAAACCAAGCATTTCATTTTAGTCTGCTGTACTTCTAGAAATGCATAATTGTCTTAGCTTATTCTACAGAACATATTCATGCAACTATTCATTGTGCATAGTAAATAACCAAAAATAGCTATTTGGGTTTAAAATATATGTATATATATTCTCAAATGTAGTGGAGTAAGAGTTCTGAAGTATCTTAAAATTGTCCTCAAATGTTTTGAGAAAATACACTTGCAGTATGTGCAGTGAACAGATTATGTGCGCAGTAATGGACTGTTCATTTATTCAAGTAGCCGACTGTACTTAAGTATAAGTAATACGTTTTTTTTTTTTTTTTTTTACAGCTTTACAAATAAATATGTTGCACACAAATATGAAAGTACACAAATATGTTCTAAAATAAATTTTGATCAATTAAACTACTCAACAATAATTTATATGTATTATCCACAGTGTTGATTGGATAAAACAAACACTAGCTCTGGGTAATTGTGACAGCATTTTTTTTAATACTAATTTCAGATTTATTAATTTTTTAATCAAATCAATTAATGAAGAAAATAATCAGCAGATAAATCCATAATGAAAACAATCTTTAGTTAACAGTTCAAAATCAGTCCCACCTTAACCAAATAAAACAGTAAAATCCTGCTTTAACATTAATACATTACTGTTAGAAATCTAATGATATAGTAAAGCAAGTAAGTAACATTTTCTAAATATTTTAAGATTTATTTAATTTAATTTATTTTAATTGTTATGGAGTATTTCAACAGTGTAATATAAGTAGTTTTACTTAAGTAAAAACGTGAATATTCCCTTCACCATTGTATGTATGGTGAGACCCGGCGCCTCACTATCGGACTACTTTCCATGAGCGTAGCGGATGTCTTCCACTCATTGTGTTCCGGGGCTGGCGGAGTGATCTGGAGTGGTGAGGGTCCCGACTGGAGACAGACAGACAGCGGGGATCGATAACAAACACACTCGGAAAAAAATTATGACTGCAAGAACAGGCAGCTAGCAGGCTTGTTATCTTTTGTAAGCCAGAATCACATGCAGGCGAATCAAGACAGCCAGGACCATGGAAAGAAAAGGGTGAGACTTTTAAATGTGGAGTCGAAGGAGTTGTTAAAAAATAAGTTTCTCTGCAGGAAGTGCACGCATGCATACATGCGTTTTGTCGTTGAGAACAACACTTAGCAAATGACTAGTTCTGTGTTATTCACGTTTTTGTTGCGTTAGCTAAATACAGACATGAGATAGTTACGAGTTTAGTAAGTTTGTAAGCTTGCAACTTTGAACAATAGTGAGTTAATTGATATGCTGTTACGTTGACGTTACCGACGCCGCTAGCTTGATTAGCTAGCTAAGTTTCATTGTTTACACACGCTTGACTTGCGGCGCGATGGGCCCCGGCACTGCTACACACTATACATCATACAAACCTCTTATTAAAACTTGTAGATGAAGGATTTGCTGCTTCGTGTGGAGTTGACCACAACTTCACTCTCAACAGAGTAGTACGCTTGTAAAGACATCCAGTCTATTGTGTAAAATTACAAATCTGTAGCAGTTAACTAACCTGCCTCAAAGCTCCACCTACATTCCCAGAGATGATCCACACAGGTGTTTTCACTTATTGTGGCTGATTACACCACCTGTGGGCGTGTGCACTTGCTTGACTGGCACTTCCCGACTCCTAGTAATTACACCTGTTAGGCGGGAGAGCCTACACCTTTAATTTTTTTAAGTTACAAGCTGTTTTGTGACTTCAAACTATGCCCGACTTCAGCCTGTGAAGAGATCCATTCATTTAAATAACTGAGAAGCAATGAATGGGTGTCCACAGCTGTAACTGCTTTAAAGATATAATATGCAACTTTTCATGCTGAAATGTCTAAAAACGACTGAACCTTTGTCTTATATATTGTGTAGAGTTGTGTGATCTGTCTAACATTCAAACCAAGAGAAGTATTAATTTAAATCAAGGAAATAATCTGTTTTATTTGATCACCTGTCAGTGGTGTTATGTCCCATTTTTGCATATGTCAGCACTGTGGTTGTCTGTCAGCTTTTTGTCCAATTTTAAGCCAAATATTTCCAATACACTTGTTTAGCCAGTGGTTGTTTTAATTATGTATTTTAACTGGATGACAGATTTTAGTCATCAGACTTCTGGATCTTAAGTTATCACAGAAATCAGCTGAGCAAACGCTGGAGGCAGCTTGGCTTGCAGCCCATCCAGGACATCCTGTATCCGTTGAACAGTCTTGGAGAAATACAGTTATTTATTGTGAACCTGCTTTAGTCAGTGTTTTCACTTGTTTTAATCACAGTGTGCATCTGTTTTCAGAGAGAATAATTCTGCTCCTGTCAAAAACCTCTTAAAAAAACAGAATCCTAATCGAGACAAGCTCACTGCCGTGCTGGCAGCCGTGGTGAAGCCAACAATTCCCATGCTGCTATTGTTTTGAGTGAGGGGCCTTCTTAGCAGCCAATAATAACATATTGTGTGTTTCATGTCTCAGGTGTTGAAGAGGTAAATCATGTGCTGATGAGTCTTCTGTTTTTCTCTCCAGTGTACCTGTTAAGCGTATTCTCAACAAGCCCCAGATAGTCCGCAGCCTGGGCAACAACCTTCACACAGATGTGAATGCCAGCCACTCCCGGGCTGGATGGTCACTCCTGACCAAAGTGCAGCGCAGCAAGCACAAGCATCATTATGACACCAACCATCAAATCAGGGTGAGACGGTGTTTGGTTTAGGTATTTATGAGGCATAAATGACTGTGCCGACTGTGCAGTAATATCCCATTAAACAGAATGATCATTGGTGCTCTTTCACTGATCTCTGGACGGTATTACATTAGTATATACAGTGCCCATAAAACATATTAACCAACCATTTTCATGTGATTGTTTTCCATCATTAAATCAAAGTGGCTTTAATTAGACTTAGACTTAACAGTTACCAACTCTAGCAAGTGTGTTTAATGTTAAAGTGAACCAGGGTGATCAGTGCAGGCACATTTGGCAGTAATTACAGCCTAGAGTTTATGAGAATAGTTTTGTGTCTGCTTCGCAATCTTGACACTGCAGTTTTTCTTCCTTGCAAACCTGCTCAAACTCAGGCTACATGGGGACTTGCCACACATTTCAGAGTGACAGTGTTTGCTGTAGACAGCATTCAAAGCATATCTATGGTTCACGGAATGAGCAGGGGCTGGCTAAACATGCCTCTTGTTTTTATTCCTAACTTGTCACATATGGACACCCCTTGGCTTCAGTTTTTACTGCATTGGCGACTCACATATACTAACATGCACATACGGCCAAACCGGCTACTGCAACAAGTAACAGAAGCTCATGACACCATTACTTCAAATATCTGTATACTTATATTAATGCAATGCTCTTAGACCATAAAACCTTCTTCCACTTTATTTTGGAGTTTCCCATATCCCTTCTGGCAAACACTAGTTTGTATGTCATGAGACTGTTTTAACAGTGGCTCTCTTTTGTGTTCTGCCATTAAGCTGCAACTGATAAATAGCTCTGGTTACAGTTGTGGCGGTTATTTTCCTTGATTATTAATTACTGGTATCAGCCCTAAAGATCCTTAGTATTTTGTAATTGTAGAATTTTGACACTAAATAAAGTGCACTAGGTAGCAAATGATGAGTGATTTTGGACTAAATTGATTCTAAACATTAGTAATGAAACCCTGTAACTAATTTAGAGTTACTGTAGAGTGTTTTGTTGCCTCTCTTGCTGGTAAACTTCTCCCACTGACATTGTTTTATGATTGACTGATGACTCTTTTATGAGGGATATTCAGTGCTTTGTAAAGCTGACATCATTACAGCCTTTTTATCTGTTCTTGCATCACAATAACTGTCCCGGTTCATTGTAATATTTACATTGTCTCTTCACACGCGATAGAATCAAATAAGGGATGTAAGAAGTACCCCATGTTTGGTACTGACAACGCTAACAACAATGCAGTCATATAGCCCTGTTTTTTTGTAACGTCTCTCAAATGTTATATTCTGAAGTCATATTTTATTACAATAGAAAAGTGGTCAAGCTGGTTATCAAATTTATTTCGCCAATCAGTCATGTTGTTGTCTCTCTTAAAGGCCAAGCCAGATTTAAACACAACACTACCAGTTCGACAGACCGCATCCATCTTCAAACAACCAGTGACCAAGGTAACAAACCATCCCAACAACAAGGTGAAGACGGACCCGCAGAAGGCCGTGGACCAGCCGAAACAAGTAAGTCAGAGGGCAGAAAAACAGTTCAGCTGTCTTTGGAATGTCTACATTTTTTTCAGTAAACAATAACCTCAACATTAAAACTATCAAACGGCATGAGTAAAAGGAAATTAATGTTCCTGTATGTACTTGTAATGTTTTGTGTTGTTGACCAGTATAAACCCAGTGTCCCTGTGTTCTGTTATGACTCTTTGCTGTTATGTTGAGAGTACTGAAGGGTTGATTCAACCTAGTTCAATATCCTCTTAGATTATGTAACAATGCATGTGTTCAATGCTTAACAAATAAAATCTCTTTTGTTTTTTTCTTTGCTTCAATCTTCAGCTGTTCTGGGAGAGGAAGTTGAGCGGGTTGAATGCATTTGATATCGCAGAGGAACTGGTGAAAACTATGGATCTTCCCAAAGGCTTACAGGGTGAGAATAGCAAAAATTGTCTTTTAAATCTGGCTTTTAATTTTTTTTTTTTTAGAAGCTTGACTTATGCTTCCCTCTTATCCTCTGCCCAGGTGTTGGGCCTGCGTGTTCAGATAAAACACTGCTTTCTGCCATCGCCAGTGCTCTGCACACCAGCCCCGCTCCTGTCACCGGACAGCTCACTGCCGCTGTGGAGAAAAACCCCGGAGTCTGGCTCAACACGACACAGCCTCTCTGCAAAGCGTTCGTAGTGACTGATGATGACATCAGGTGAGATGTTGTCACGTACAACACAGCTGTAGTACCCCCAGTACGTTTGATCGGTATAATTAATACATCGGAAAATGACAATAAGCAGAATCCATCACTGCTGGCTCTTTTTTAAGGTGGCCTTTCAAGATGATGAATGTGAATCAGTGTAACTCTAAACATGCATTTCATTGTGGGAAATCGTGTTTATGTTACTGAAGATGTATTTTTTGGTGCATATAGAGTTTACAGTCATAGACAAAAATTGTTAGACCACCCTTGTTCAATGTATTGTTCATTTTAACTCCTGGTACAACTAAAGGTACATTTGTTTGGACAAATATAGCACATAAGAGTTTAATTTAAGAGCTGATATATAGCCATTTTCTATGGTTTTCTTGATAATGATTTTGGTTATTATCAATAAAACAATTGAAAATGGCTATATATCAGCTCTTGAATCAAACTATAAATTAAATGTACCTTTAGTTGTACCAGGCATTAAAATGAACAAGAAATTGAAGAAAAAGGGTGGTCTAATAAGTTTTTCCATGACTGTATGTGTGTCTTCTGTGTGAGAAGACACCGAGCTTAAAATATGCTGGAGTCAGCTTGGATTGCTACCAAGCTGGTTTGGTATTTTTTGTCTCTGCCTCTACTGTAAAGTGAGTTTGGGAAACATAAATTTAATGTAATAATGATTTAGAAAAGCACAAATAATCAGTCAACAATGACTGAACATATTGCATCGTAATACATGTTCCACTATTTGTGGAATCCTAATCATTATCATCAAGTCTTTGCCATCAAAGGTTTGTTTTCACTGTTGCTGACTTTTTATGTTTTTTTGTCCTCGTGTCTCTCAGGAAGCAGGAGGACCTGGTGCAGAATGTGAGGAGGCGGCTGGAGGAAGCCCTCACGGCTGATATGTTGGCTCATATAGAGGACACCGCCGCAGACGCAGCAGCGGCCAACAAAGTGGAGGAGAAAGTTGAGCAGGTGGACAAGGAGGAATTATAGCCAAGGTGGACAAAACTGAATGTTTTTCTAAATTAATTCTTTGATTTTCTTCCATTGTTATGAAACGCAGCATATGTAACTTGTCTTTCTCGTCTCCCCCACAGGCTCGGATGACATGAAGATTGCTGGTAAAGTCTTTTCATTTTCAAACAATTGGCTCCATGAAGATTTTTTTATACACTTCAAACGGAAACAGATGCTATCTGCAGACACGCTGCAGATTTTGTTTACCTAAACAAAGACTCTTTTCTTTATTTGTATGTTGTTGTTGGTTTTTTTTACACGTGTAAGTGTAATCCTGGAAGGGTGCTTTTGAGTTTTCAGTTTGTTTTTACCTTTTACTAATGTATGGCAAATTTTCTTTAGACTGTTAAATTGTTTAGTGTTTTCGGGAAATAATGGCATCACCATGTCACTATTGACAATATAGTGAGTAAAAGGAAATTACTGTTTCTGTAAGTAGTTGTACTTTTAAGGCAGTTTATGGCAGTTGTGGATGTTGATACGATGCAGTGTTACATTTATTTAACAGCTGTTCAAGCTCAAAGTTAAAAACACAAACCAGATGTGTGTGACTGAAGTGTGTGTGTGTGTGTGTGTTGAATGTAATTGAAATATTGATTGTGTTCATGTCTTTTGTGTGTTTCTTTTTTTTTTAACATGTTGCTCTTTTATATATTTTACTCTGGCACTGTAGGTAGGGTGTTTATGTTTGTAAGCATGGAAAGGCTGCAGTATGTTTACATGCACACAGCACCCCCGTGGCTGTGACTAAGAGTTTACAGCTCACAGCAGTGTTATTTCTCACAATAACCTGAGTTTACATGGTTTTGATGTCTAAGTCAAATTATCAGTACTGTTTCACCAGCTACATTTGAATTTTAATCTGTAACGGAAAATGTGTGTACCCTCAGAAAATACAAAAACAAACAACACTGATGTACCTCATAACAAGATGTACTGTACCTCATTACAAGATTCATGATTTGTCTCTGTTCTGCCGTGTCACTGTCAAATAAATGCAGCTCTTTCATGACTGGTGTTTGTTTTCTTCGTCATTATCATTCTTAAATCCAGGAGGTTGTTGTAGGTGTTAAAGGTTGTGGTTATTTCTTCTTTAAAGGATGTGTTCATATTGTTCAGCTTAAATCAACACTTTAATGCCTATACATGCATTATATAGACGTTAACAGTCCTTGTGATAATTCCTCCTTTCCAGCATTCAGTCTCTTTTGAGACAAAGCTAATATGAGCTGGTCAATTAAAGTGGGTGTCTTCAAATTTCAATCAAAGTTACATCTTTTCAGTACTAAATTCCGTCTGTCATTATCAGCACGGAAACATTATCTGGGGAAACAAAGAGAGGCTGATACAAGAAACTGTTAAAGCTTGATTACTCCGGCTGGGGACTTATAAGCCAGATACTCTGAAAGCCATTTAAATAGTACTATTATTTCCCCTTGCCATATGTCTTTATTTATTTTAGGACCATTTAGTAGTTAGACTTAGGATCTTACTGTATAATATGTGTACTTTTTTTTACAGAAAATGTTAGTGTTTTAAAAATACATCTTTAATACCTGCTTAGTGTAGTGTATGCCCTTATTCCTGAACTTCAGATAGCTCATCAGGGTGTCCCATTTCACATCTATACATTATGTCTGAAGATTGTACTTGTATTTTACTGTTTTGTTAATAAACTGAACTGAAAAGAATAGTTTTAAGAGGGGCCAGTATTGATACTTTTGATAGTAATCAGTAACTCTGTTCATATGAGTGTATGAGCTTGGTTTTATGATGAACTTGGCATTGTGTGAATTAGTGTTGTTGCAATATATTGTTATTGGCAATAACTATGTTTAAAAAATGAAATACTGATAGAGTAATAACACACATGAAAAAATGATATAAACAATCCAATGCCTCTGGAAGTCTTTAATCTGGTCGCCTTTTCACTATGCATTAAATGTAATTTTTGTCCACTTTCGTGCAGTTATGGTTACAGACTCTCTCCACCTCCAGACAC
The DNA here is from genome assembly GCF_030273125.1 of Centropristis striata. NCBI lineage: Eukaryota > Metazoa > Chordata > Actinopteri > Perciformes > Serranidae > Centropristis > Centropristis striata. The sequence goes on along the minus strand of NC_081527.1, from coordinate 14,116,184 downwards.
TCTTTTTGTGAGTGCTATTAATTTGCCAGTTAAGAAACAACACACACAATAAGCAAAGCTGACAATGAATTTGACTGATAGCATTTTCATTCATTTTTTAAAATGATATTGCAATAACATTACTATTATTTTGGCTACAATAATGATGCAGTGAAAATCTGATTTCATGATATCCCCCCCTAACCTACCCTCTAATTTATTTCATCTAATTTATGGCACAAAGGGTGGTGGAATATTTTATAGTAGAACATGATTTGAGATGAGACTATTGCCCTCTATGCTGGTTTCTATTTATTTTTATTACCTCGAAAGCACAAATAAATATACACACACACACACACACACACACACACATACACATACTGCATGAGCATCATTCAGGGCTGTTATTGGACCACCCAAAACACCTCATTGGTAGCCATGATGAACACACCCAACTATGACCACATTTTTTTTAAACAATGCGTTCAGAGTCAGAATGCAAAAAAAATAAATGATGCATTAACAGAGAAGAAAAAATAAAATAGTGCCCTGCAGACACAATGGCAGTGACAGCGGCGGTTTGATGCTCTCCCCTCGCTGCATGTGGCCTTTGAACCCATTGTTGTGTCGCGGGTGACGTCAGTGCCGTGTGCGAGAGACGGAGCGGCGTGCGCCTGGCGAGACAAAGGCGGCGGACCGACCGGGGTCAGGCAGCAGCAGCAGCAGCAGCACAGAGCCGACAACCACTCTTTTTTATTTTAACTAAAAAGGCAACTGCTAACATTGGATTTTCAGCTGTGGTGTCCCTGACGGTACGCAGGATGAAGACCCAGTGACACTCCCAGGGATGTGCTTTGACTCCACGGAGAGAGAAAAAAACAGTGGCCTCTTTTCGGTTTTAACGCTTTTCTCCAACGCCCCCTGTTTAGCGTTCTAGTTAGCTAGCTAACCCTGCTAGCTCCCTATAGCGCTGCACAGCACAGCACTGGTCTCCTCCTCCTGGCTGTTCCTCATCTTTCTCCCCGAAAAACTGGGCGACAAGCGAAGATAGGATCTCGTCGACTGAGGCCAGATAAAGTAAGTTCATGTTGTTTTCGCAGTTGTTTAATTTTAAAAATCAACGCCGCTGCCTTTGAAAACGGGCACAAGTTGTAGTGTCAGAGCGGAGCTAACAGCTAGCCGAGCTGCTCCCAAACAAAGGGGTCGACAACGTGACTGAGTGCCGACTATGTGGAGTTAGCCTGTTAGCTCGGCTCTGGAGGCTAACAACCGCTTATATTCATATTTTATGTTTAATTTTTTAACGCGATCAGTACATGTAGATGTGTGGGAAGTTGGTGCCACGCAGGTTCTTTGTGTCTGCGCCGGGGAGCAGTTTGTTGAGTTGTGTTAAAGCGGACATGCTTTATCCTGACAAAACAAGCAGCCTCCTGGATGGTTTCAGTTGTCAGACAAGAAGCAACAACAGACAAAGCAAGGCGCCCAAATCAACACTGCTAATGCATGCTGCTGTTTATGAATTATCGCTGGCCCCAGAGTGCTCCGTTTCTCTTGTTTTGATATTTAATTATAAACAAACTCTTGACTCTTTTTTTGTTTTTTTTATTTTTTTTATTTCAGGAGAGGGTGAGCTCACTCCCAACAAACAAACAGGGCATCCGTGATCTGATGTGAGATCCACGGAGACACTATGCCTAGCCCTTTATTCCACCCCGAGATTATGGACCACGACGTGGTGGTCAGCAGCCAACACAACGGGGTCGGTCTGCCCCGAGAGACAGACCAGGAGTCCCGGGAAGAGGACCACCAAGAGGCGCTCCGCTTTGCCCTGGACCAGCTGTCACTCATGGCCCTGGAGAAGGTGGACTGTGGGGGCGGTGGTGGTAGTGGAGGTGGCGGGCTGGTCGACACTCTGGATGGGACCCAGGGTCCTGGCTCCGAGGGCTGCAACGGCGTGGGCGGAGTGGGCTACGTGGATCTACAGATGCTGGAGCATCCCAACGGGTCCCGGGACTCGCCGACGTCCTGCTCTCCATCCCCGGAGTACTATGGCTCGGGCGGGTACCACATGGCCGGCTCGCACTCCATGCTCCACGGGGAACAAAGCTCCGTCCTCTGCAGCAGGAAAAGAAGTGTCAACATGACTGAATGTGTGCCTGTCCCCAGCTCTGAACATGTGGCTGAAATAGTGGGGAGACAAGGTAAGAGCATGTGTGTGTGTGTGTGTGTGGTGCTGCTCAGTTTGTGAGACATTTTAGGTGTTTGTGTTTATGGACAGCTTGTTCAGGCAGCATGCAGCCTGGTGGTTCTTTGTTTGGGTGGCAGTCTGGTGAGAGGAGGGTCTCTGAACTTTTAAAGCCTGAGCTTGGTGCTGTGAGCAGACTGCACTCACTGTTTTGGGTCTTTAATGCCAGCATAATGCGGGTGCTCAATTAAAAAGCATCCCCTGCTATATTTACATTGTATATTTAACAGTATTTAGACAATGCATTGACATAGAGTGAGCGAGAGAGTGTGGTGGATGAGTAGGAGGAGGGGGGAGGGGTAGGAGAGGGTCAGACAAAGCGGCAGATTGTCGGGAGTCTGGACATGTCTAGCAGCCTGCACCAAACAAAGAAAATACACCGAGATGTGCAGATTTTATACATCGTAGATTATAAGAGGAAGCGCTGAACACCAACCTCTTATTTCTAACCCTTGTAAATATTTACGGTATATTATTATTGCCTCTGCTGATCAGATTTTAAGCTGAAACGGGGCAGCAGGCGCACAAACACGGGACTGGGCGGTGTTACGCCCTGCACCCAGCTCTGTCTGCCGATACTGCTGCTCGCGCACCAGCCGCTGCGTTTTCTACAATTAATTTTTCTGTCCTTGATTTTTTTTTTTGCTTTTATCAACATGTGTCCCCAGACCTCAGTTGTGTGTTTGGTTCGGCCGTCTCAGCCGCGGCAGCGTTACGGCATTGTTCCCTTTGTTTGAAAAAGCCATGCTTTCTGCTTCCCAGAATGACATCACACTCTGTGCGCCCTATTGGTCGCCGAGAACGAAGCGTCCATATTTAAAGAAACAGAGCACACAGACAGTGGATGCTGCTGGAGGAGCATGAGTTGACACAAGCAGTGCAGCTATTGACTTCATGTTTGAGTAGACATGAATATGCTGCACACCTATTGCTTTTCAGCTGCCATTAATGTTATCAGGATGCATTAATAAAGCACTCAAACTGGCGTGCTGAGGTGTTTATTTTTTTAAATTCATTATTAATCTCCATATTAAAAAATGCATTAGTTCGGGTTCTTGTTTAATTCATTCTTTAAGTTTTTATGTACATAATATAACAATGTTTCCACTTAGTTAGGTACAGCTGCTGTATTTTAAATGTATGCAATCTTAATACAACAGACTGTCCACTTACAAACATGTAACACATGTTTTCTTTTTGTTTATGATTTCAGTTGCCATTATGCTTTTAAATATATAAATCATCTGGGGTTTTATCTACATAATCAATTATGTAAACCAAAAATCTTTTACGATTTAAAATGTATCTTTAATTTTTTTTGTCTCCCTGCGTCTCAAATCAGAAGCTACAAAACTCCCCTGATCCATATTTGGAAATAAGAAATGTACTTTGTGGTTGAATTGTATCAAGAGGGGTTTCTTATACATTGTGCACCTCATTTATATTAATAAGGCGAGCTAAATTCTTAAGAACACAGCAAACTACAGCATCCAAAATCAACTATAAACTCAGGTTAACACCTCAATTTCAACAAAACTGAGCATTATAACCATCATGTAGGCAGGATTTATTGTAGGGCTGTTATATCAGACTACATTAGGTTTATGGGGTGTTCTTAATAAACTGCAGACAGAATATCTTTGGAACTGCTCTCATTAGACTTTGTGTATGTACTAAAATCACACTTGTGTAAGGCTATGTTAGAAATGTGTTTTATACATGTGTGGGTGTGTGTTTGAATGTGTATAAATCATGATGTTTCTGTGGTTCTGCATCTTCCAGGCTGTAAGATTAAGGCCTTACGTGCCAAAACAAATACCTACATAAAGACTCCCGTCAGAGGTGAGGAGCCAGTGTTCATCGTGACGGGACGCAGGGAGGACGTGGAGATGGCCAAACGTGAAATTGTCTCTGCAGCTGAGCATTTCTCTATGATCCGGGCGTCCCGCTGCAAGGCTGGAGGGCCTGGAGGCGGAGGAGGAGGAAGCAGCTCTCTGCCAGGACCACCACACTTACCTGGACAGACCACCATACAGGTACAGAAAGTCATGTGTTGTAACAAAGGGATAGCTTAGATAATTAGCATCTGTTTGCATTTTTTAACATCTGTGGTCAGACTAAAATGTTTCTCTCGTCACTGGTCCAGGTGCGGGTGCCCTACAGAGTCGTTGGTTTAGTTGTTGGACCAAAGGGAGCGACTATCAAGCGCATCCAGCAGCAGACTCACACCTACATCGTGACACCCAGTCGAGAGAAAGACCCGGTGTTCGAGGTGACCGGCATGCCGGAGAATGTGGACCGAGCGAGGGAGGAGATCGAGACCCACATCACCCTGCGGACTGGAACCTTTGTGGACCTGCAGGGAGACAATGACTTCCACTCCAACGGCACCGATGTCAGTCTAGAAGGTCTGGGCGCTCTGAGCGGAGGACTGGGATCGTCTCTGTGGTCCAGGGCTTCTGGCCACCATTCTGCTCCCCCTCCTCCTCCACCCTCCCCACCTCCTCCTCCTATTCCCATGTCCATGCATCACTCCTCCAGCCGGAAGATGTCCTCCTCTGTAGCCTATCACACGCACAACGGCGGCATGAGCTCAGACAACTTCAGCACCACTCGCAAGGCCAACGAGGGCGGCAGCCCCACCAGCCCCTTTAGCACAGGCTCCAGCAGCGCTGGAGGAGGATTCACTTTCGGGGGCGACTCCACCCCGGGACTGCCCTCTTCAGATGAACTGGGCTTTGAGTTTAGCGCCGCCAACATCTGGGCACCTTTCGTCAACGGTGGAACAGGCAATAAGACGGCCGGCTCCTCCCAGCAGCAGCCTCTACGTAGAAACAGCAGCGGCCTCAGCGGTGGCGCCATCACTCCACGATTGTCTCCGACTCTGCCTCAGGACACGGGCGTGGGCCCCCTGGATCACCCGCTGGCCCGCCGTGCACAGAGCGACCCCCTCAGCACTCTTTCCTGGCTACAGTCCGGCAACGCGGGAGGGGGCTCCTTCTCCGGAGCGTCCAGCTCCAGCTCGGGCGGCTCGTCGACCGGTTACTCCTCCTGCTCGGCCTCCTCCCTGCCCGGCGGCTCGCCCACTGACTCCGAGGGAGGTGGCAGCGGCGTGGGCCTCAGCTCGGGGATGCTGAGTCGGCTGAAAAGTGGTTCTGGTCCTGCGGTCGCAGGTCTGGTCGGCGTCAGCCCCGGGATCAACAGGGACTGCTTTGTGTGTTTCGAGAGCGAGGTGACAGCAGCCCTGGTGCCTTGTGGCCACAACCTCTTCTGCATGGAGTGCGCCGGGCAAATCTGCCAGTCAGCTGAGCCGGAGTGCCCCGTCTGCCACACCCCCACCACACAGTGCATCCGCATCTTCTCCTAATGCCCCAGCAGGGGGCGGGACGGGGAGGGGGGTAGAATTTGAGGGGGGTGGGGGCCGGAGTGGGGCACCAGCTGTGGCGGAGGCGACGGAAGGATTCACACTAATAACTTTCACACACACACATGGTGGACCATAATAAATGCATAATAGAGATGATGATACTATACGGATGTTGATTTATTGCTGATAACTGTCAAGATTAATAATAACAAAAATAATAATGACAATGACTTATTTTCAGAGTGAAGTTAATTGAAACTGGTCTGCAGACAGTTGGGGCTCAGACAGTCTCTCGGTGGTGAACTTATGGAAGGAAACTAGTGTCTTATCTCTCTTCAGGCCTTCATTTTGACCCGGAGCAGCCCGCGCCGCTGGCTGCCGGTCTGTCTCCACATTTTCTTCATTCTGGCTTCTTCAGATCTCTGCCTGCTTTCTCTCTCACAGCCTTTCCTTTTGACACTTTTGTACTTAACAGATATTTTTCGATGAAGCTGTCAATGAGGCCTGCACTTTTCTATTCCCTTATTTTAATGTTCTTGACAGGACGCAAACCGTTCCAACAACAACACCCCCCCAGCCCCCCACCGCTCTTGCTTTCTCCTCTGGCTCTCACTCATGCTGTTGTTTGTGACATGAAGTGGCGGGGGTTGCTATTTTTCTGTAAACTTGGAACTTTTTTAAAGGTCCCCATGTAGTCAGGCACCTATCAGAACAATACACGCAGGATGATTTTTTTTGTTGCCACACAAAAAAATAGCCATCAGTAATGCCAAATGACCTCTGTTAATAGACTTAATTCTTGATCAAATTCAGTAACCTGTTGGATGAAATTGGAAGCCCCACATTTCAAATGTGGCGGCTGCATCAATCACACTAATTATTCTCTTGAGTAAGTGAGAAACGTACCGTAACTGTAGGAATGTGTCTGAGGTCTGTACGTTTGGGCTGCCTGACAATCCCTTTTCATCTTTCTCTCTCGCGTGTTTATGTGTGTGTGTGAATAGTGCCCACTCATTATCGGTCTGCTGTCTGTCTCGCTGCCCCTCTCCTTCACTTCACTCTCTCAGTCTTACAGGAAGTCTTTGCTCTGATCCATCCACACCGGGACATTTCCCCCTCACATCCTGTCTGTTACACTCAGATCGGCTCGTTTAGCGTTTTCTACTAGTTTTTGACTCTTTGACTGTCAATTGTGTGGCTCGCAGACATATTTTGAACTCTAGGACGAGATAGGGCTTCTCTGATGTCACACGTGAATGTGTTTTTGTCCAGTAAGGTTATGGAGAGACATGAAACAATAACAAGGGGCTTGATTGAACCATTTTTTTTTTCGCATTGCACTGTAACTTCCCGCCCCTCTAAAAAGGAAAAAAAAAGAAAAGAAACAGCTCTTACTGTTTTTAGTTTTTGGTCTTCCACCCCACACTCACAGCGAAGCTGTATGGCACTCTCTCAGACGACGCACCGTCATATAGCGCTGTGCTCCCGGCCAAATGTGGTGCACTATATGGTTAGTTGTTTGAGATTTGTCCTTTTGTTTTCATAGCATTACTGAGTAACTCCCGACGAGGCGGTTGCATCCTGTTTTGTGTTAGTGGTTTTTAAAGAATTCAGTGTGAGTTTGCAGTAACTGCCTCCTATAGTGTTAATACTGTACGTATGATGCGGGCGATGGTACACGTGAGTGGCCCTTTTTGGAGCGTGCTTGGAATCAGCTCATAGAATGAGACAAGCCATGACAACAGAATTAAAACGACACACCTAATTCTCGAAGGGCTTCCTCTGACTGCACAGACACATGATCACATTTTCAGGCTCACACGGCGCAGTAGGTAGAACTTATCCTTTATGGCAGCTAGTAGCTAGGTCATCCAGGGCTTCCAGACACGCTTTGTGTTCAAATCCCAGCAGCTGCAGAATGTTTTGCTTGTCATTTTATTTTAATTATACGTTCGAACTGTCCCTACACAGTCATCACATCCTGTCAATAGGGCGTCGCAGTGTGTCCTCCTCTGTGGACGTAGTCTCAGATCAGGATGGGTTGTAGGGTTTTAATAACAAAGGAAAAAAGGGTAACTCTAGTTGAGTAAAATAATTGGTGAGAAACGGGCAGTTGCTGCTGTGCTTTGGTGCTCCAGCCGGTATGATGTTAAACTTATTTGCTGTCTGACTGTTCGTTTGCTACTTTAGGCGACGAGGGCCGCACAGAGGAATCTAATAAGCCGCTGTCCTGGTTGAGCACAGCAGTGCGCTAATTGTAGGAAAAAAAACCTGCCCAGGAGCTGAACCAGTAGTCTTTGTGAAGACTATCCCATGGTGCTTTGGTGCAACTCTCTACTGAAACACGGCGGTGAACAAACCCAGCTGGTAGTGGGGGGACTTTTTAGTTCGCAGACTGAACTTCTGCAGTGCACTGTAGAGCTCGCAACCCTGTTCATACTCTCGTTGAAACTGGCAACCCACCCCCGTCGTCGGGCTCTGATGTCAAACATTTCGTCTCGTGCGCACTCGGAACAGATGCAGGGCCGTTAACGCGTCCGAAAGAACAGATCAGTCGTGTGAGTCTGTCGAGGACGATCTTAAAGCCCTTTTTTTTTTTTCTCAAACTGTCCAAGTCGACGTGTTCAAGGAATAAAACATGTTGTATTTGCCAGATGATGTAAATCCTGGTGTTGCACTAGGATGTTTCTGGCCAATGAGAGAATGTTAGGGTTTAATGTACAGTAGTTTCATTGTTAAAAAGGTACAAAGTTTTTCAGATTGACTGCTGATTTTTATTTTTTTTTAGCCAAACTTATCCCCTCCCCCACTTCCTTCCGAAAGGTTTGAAAACAGGGTTTCCTGAGGCATGCTAGCCAGTGACCTCTGACCTTTTTTTTGTGATTAGAGGGGGGGGGGGGGGAGTGCGAAGAGAGCCACGCCAGTAAGGGGTGACAGACACCCCTCAAGCCTCCGCTCTCCTATTTTTTGCTTTAATTCTCTTTGTATGCAGAACCAAAATGTAAAACGTCAGCAAACTAGGTTTCAGGCCTGACCTGTGTGTATATACCCTGAATACAATCATTGGGATCTTGTTTTTCAAAAGCAAAATGACTTAATTGAAGATAAGTGTAGTTTCTAAAGAACATGTATCATTATTTGTAAGTTAACCATCTGCATGTCTTCAAGCCACCTGGCATTAGCTAATAATTTTTAAGATAAAAAAAAAAAACTTTTTACACATTTTATTTTTTACAATTTATTTGCTTACCTAAATATCCCAGACAATAATGTGACCCTTTTTATTACTTCAAATTTATTTTTATTTTCCATTTTTTTATTTTCCTTATTTCCTGTGTACTACATATAGGCAATTTATAACAAAATGAGAAAATTATTGAAGAAATTTTAAAATTGAAATATATTTTATTTGAAAGTTTATGGACCTTTTAACCGTGAGCCGGGAAAAATTGTATAATCGTATAATTTGAGCTGACTTGACGGTTATGAGAAATGTATCAAGAGTTTTATTTTTTATGCTTCTTTAATAAAGTCTTGTTTTTGGTTTCATTTTTTTACTGTAAAATAAGAACTTGTGTCTGGTGTCTTTCTTTCTGTTTGGAGTGTAAATGTTGCAGCAGCAGACTGGAGCAGCTGCGTGTCGGCCACGTGGTGGCAGCACAGACACATCTGCAGCATGAATAATAATGTCCCCGAAATCTGCAGTTCAGACGTGTTTGTCTGTAAATCTCAGACCAGACAGTTAATTCTTTAGAAAATCAATAGAGCATTGGGATGGGCCTGGATCTAACACTTTAGATTTACCTTGAGCTTTAGAAGGAAAGTAATGTTTCAGATGTGGTGCTGAAATGATTAGTGGACAGAATATTAAACCATTTAATTCATGTGTCCCTTATTGAGCAAAAGTGTTTTTTTTCCCATGCAACGTAGAGCTTCTAAAGTGTGAAGATGTGCAGCTTTTCTCTGTTTTATTTAATTAATTAAATACCATGCAGACTAAAGGAGAGTTAAAATGTCAGGTTGGATTCTGGGAATTTGTAGTTGAAGTCTCACTATTCTGACATTTTAGAAATTAAAATTGAGCTGAAACAAACAGAGCACAGAGGATTAATTGGGACTGACTTTAAGAGTTGGGTTTCTTTTAGGCAAAATGCTGCCTCTCACATTTTCAAATTTGCTTTTTTCCCCATTTTAGTAAACTACATATTTTTAAACTGTTGATTTTTATCCTGTGTATTGTTTTAGACCGAGCAGTTGTTTATTTATATTATAAGAAAGCATTCTTTTTACATTACATGTCATTTAGCTGACGCTTTTGTCCAAAGCGACTTACAATAAGAATAACTTTTACCCACTAGTGTTCTTTTATCTAACTAAACACACAAAAAACACAAATATTGAGATTCATATAAAGTGAGATGCATTTTTTAAGCCATGTTCCATTAGAAAAGGGATCATAGGGTTAAAAAAAAAAAAGCTATTTGAAAATGTGTGTCATGTTTCACTATCTTATCAACCTTATCTTATCATTGTTTAATTGAACAGTGAAAATAATTATTGGCAGAAATTCGTAATGTTTGAAGTTTTAATTTAGTTTATTTCTTTCACTGGGCTTTTATAATGAAGAGAATGTCTTTTTTTGTTCAGGAAAACTGCAACTGAGGTTTTTTTTCTTTCGTCAACTATGGAGAAGGAGCTTAAACATCTGGTTCAACTTGTGTAAAGTGGTATTGTGTGATTCTCCCCTCCCCCTCCACAGAGGTCAGAGGTCACCTGGAGAACAGACTGAGCGCTCACTGAAGTGGAAGCTGGTTGTTCCAGCTGAAGGTTTGTGTCAATATATAAAACACCCCGTTGTCTTCGTCAAGAGGGAACAGCATCTGTTGACACACTTTTGAAATTTACTAATTTTCACAAGTTCTTGCTTTGCAGGCCTCTATCAGTGGCACACTTTTCACTTTCTGTTGTATTTCTGTGGCATCATTAACGTTAAAATAATCTAACCAGTAGCAAATAAAAGGTTACAGATTTAGCTAGAGATGGACAAATATGTTTGAAAGTACAGAAGTGCTTTTTTGAACTTAAGTGATTATTTAAGCTGTGCATTTGTACCAGGCTCGTCACAGAGTAGCACATTGTTAAAATGCTTTAGTTACAAAACTGAAACAACCAATAGAAACAGTTTTGACACTTAATTCAAACAAGAACCAAAAAACACATATATATATGTATATATGTATGTATATTTATGTAAGCATAATTTTAGTTTCCTGAAGACAGGACTCATTTTAACTGCTTAATATACTGTTATGTGGTTTAATTAAAAGAAAACATGCATAATCACTTTAAATTTATCATGTTTTATGTTAAATCTCCTGGAAAGCTGTCAGCTAAATGCAGCGGAGTAAATAGTACGATATTTGCCTCAAAATGTAGTAGGAGTATAGAAGTAGAATATAAAAGTTACATACGTGTAGTACCTCAAAATTGTACATAAATACAGTACTTGAGTGAATGTACTTAGTTACATTCCACCACTGCATTTGACCCAACTTACGTGGTTATGAAATCATAAGGCAGCTAATTCGACAGGAATTAGCTGCCTTATGACATTAACTAGAAGTAACACACTTATATCTGTCTAACACAGTTATATAATGCATTTTCAGTTATGATTCTGATATACTTATGTATATATATATGTACATATATATATATATAAAATATATATATTTATATATATATATGACACATCGCTATGTTATTATTATTACTATTATTATATACATATAGTGTTGCTACCATTACTTGCTGCCATTACTCTTATTACTATATACTGTGATATACTACTATACTCTATCTATCTATCTATGCTCTGTGGCAACCAGCTCATCTCTTCTATATCAGACATATGTATTCTGAGATTTAATGATTGCATAAACACATTCCCACACACACAAATTTAAAGTGCAGTGGTGTGATTCTCTTGCAGCTCAGGCTGAATAATAAAGCAGACGTTTAGATCGTGACACAAATGTCCTTTTAATAGGAAGCAGATCACAATCAGGCTGCATTCCAGTTCCACTTCATCCTCATTAAAGAACAATCAATAATGATAAGAAACAAATTAGAAACATCCTCAGTAGAAAATAATTCTCTCATGCGAGTTCTGTGTTCACATTCATATTGGTTACAGATGACGTATTCACAAGCCTGTTTGAAAAACAAAAGAACATTGATGACTTATCGTTACATAGCATTGGAAAGTAAAAACAAGGGAAATAAAAAGTCACATCAAAGAGACACGTGCTGGCACGATAAAGTTTCCCATCATGCAATTGTAAGTTGATTCTATTCACAGGGTGGGCGTCATTGGTCTCCACGGAGTTGTGTCGGCGTGCATGCATGCATGTGTGTCATCTTACATGTGCCCTTTTGTGCTTGAGCAGAGATCGGTGTGTAGATGTGTGTGTGTAGGTGTGTGTCGTCAGTGCGTGTGTGTGCAGTGGTGTGTGCAGTGGTGTGTTTGTGTGCGTACATACATGAAGCAGGCAACCAACGAGCCCCAAACTGGATGTTACATATATATATATATATATATTTATATTTTGTTGATTTTTCAGCTACAACCTGACATATCAAGTTTTGTCTTGAGCCCTGGGATTACTTATTCAACACATAAAAACAATGTAACTGCACTGAGTGTTTAATGGGACGGAAAGCTCCTATTAAAAGGCAAATTCACCCAAAATGATCCATTTTGTTTCAAGGACAAGTGTGCAGGATTTAGTGGCATCTAGTGGTGAGGTTGCAGATTGCAACCAACTGGATACCTCCTCTTTTTTCTGTCTCTTTTTTTTTGTTTTGTTTTACACAACTCCTCCATTTCCAAGCTTGTGGAGAACTTACAGTGGCTTTCAGATAACGATGTGGAAACCAGAGTTTGATTTGACTTCTGATATGAAGCTCATTTGAAGCTCACCAAAACAAGATTCTTAGGCTACATCCACACTACAAGTACTAAAATGGTCTCCATCCTCATTAGCGTCTACAAAACTGATCATTTCACAACTTTAAACATGTGTTTAAAACAGGGAGCTTTATATTTTGGCATAAGAAAGTGTAGAAAAAACAACATATACGGTTGTATGACTGCGAGGAATTGCTGCTATTTGTGCAATCTGCAGTTTTCAAACTGAAATGGTGTCTTCAGCATTTCCCCTAACCCCTAAAATTACTGTTTTGGGGGTTAGGAAACTGAAGTATTGTGGCGCTAGATGTAAACGTAGCAAAATATAAGTGTGGATGTAAACCTAGTTGTGGTGATTCTACAGTCATGAAAAACACAATTATGAATATAATATTCTGTTCCAGCCAATAGATCCTTCTAAGACCTGCACACTGCTCCTGTGAGTAAAATTTGAACGCCTAAATTAAAGGCATGAGTCGGCGTCCCCCAGCTAGTCGTAGTTTCGGATTTAACTGATTGTAGACTGAAGGCTTTGCTGAGGATAAATAACATTCAGAAGCTTTGTTTTCTTTTTGGTAGAATTCAACAGTATTCATTAAAGACAACATGTGACAGGCCAGCAGTGACAGTCTGGAGTAGCTCCACACAGCGACAGGAAAACCTCACTGTCACTGACATAATTTCACAAAGAGACTACAAGACGAGCTGGACTACGACTGTGAGTGTTTGCTCACCTTTTTGCAGTGAAAGGTAAAGGGGTTCATTAACGCACATGACAGGACTGAATTAATACAAACATAAATGCTTGGCGGTGACTCGAATGGCTTCTTTCTTTGAAATAAAAATAAAAATACATAAGTTCTGGTTCGTGCAAATTTGGTCCTAAAGGCAAATAGAAATTCAAGGACAAAACACTTTCCTTCTTTTCCAAAAGGTGAGAAAAAGCTTCCAACAGGAATGGGGATTTTATGAGTCCATAAATAAAATACAATTTAAAAAAGAATCATAAATTTCCCATTCCTTTGATCCAGATATTGCAGTTGGTGCTCCTGTATTTATATTGACAGCGCATACATTTAGGGTATATAGATACAATATATTGCTCACAATCTCAGAGCCCATTTTGCCAACCCACACACTCACACACACCTTTACACACATGCACGCACACGTTAACAAAAGACACAGCAGTGTTCACAGGGGCGTTTGTTCTTCATAAAAACCACGAGGTTCAGTGAACTTACAAACAAACCACTATTGCCTTAAAGAGATGGGTTTAAGTGTGCAGGCGATCAGGAGGAAAGTGTCCTTCAGCATCGCGGGTCCTTTGGGCTTCATCCTCCAGTGTCATCAAAGACTCTCTGACTCGGAGCGGGTCTGCAGTGTGGCGCTGTTTCTATGGCAGAGCAGGTAGACGAGGGGGGCACGTGGGGAAACCTTGTGGTCAATTTGCCAACAGAAGCGTGGACAGCATGTATTAGTGCGTAAACTGACATCCCAGTCCACCGATCCTGTAGCCCTTTTTGGAGTTAACGTGCACTCTAGGGGTGTGGATGTGTTAGACACTGGGGTTTTGCTTCATTTGTTGTGATGTGAAGCAAGAAAAGTTTTGTTTTTTTATGTGGCCTTCGTCTCTATTAACACATTAGGCTCAGCATGTTTTCCACTCTCTCTGTGATTTAGTTAGTCTGCTCGTAATTATAAAACCTTTTTTTACCGGGTTATATATGCACCATGCTCACACAGGTAAAATATTGGAGGCACCCATCTTTTATGTGGGAGGAGGGACGGGTGGTCATGGTTACAGCAAAGTGAATCACAGTGTTCCTGGGGTCAACATGCAGGACGTTAGTACATTACAGGACAGACTAGCAGTGACGTTGCCCCTGGACACTGATCTAAGGTCAGTGTTTTTTTTAAATATCTATTTGGATTTTGGGGCAATAAATGGAGCTGATCTTAGATCTGTGCCTGAACTCCAACCTACACAACACATCACACCGTGGGAAGGCTAAGCAGAGCGAACAACGAGGACGAGAGAGGTCGAGGAGGAGGAGGAGGAGGAGGAGGGGGGTCGGGAGAAAGACGGACGGACTGGAAGAACGACACACAGTCAGGCAGGCAAGCAGACGGACAGACGGACGGACGGACAGAGCATAGCTATAGGCAAGGATGCTCTCCTGAAGACACAGAGAAGCAAAAGTGCAAAGTGGTCGTCCTCAAACTGTTCACATTGTTTTAGTTGTTCTGCTTTGCATTATATAACATCTAAATGTACAGCGTATAAAAGGTGTGATGTGTTCTGGGAGAGATTGAGTGAGGGGTCGAGTGCTTGCGAATAATGTGAGGCTAACCCTAAACTGAGAGCTTTGAGTTGAGCTGTTGAAATATTCAAAACTAAATATGAACGTCTTTAAACATGTTCCTCCATGTTTGCATTGATAACATTGCAATGTAAATGTTGCATAATGTATGCAGATATATGTACAATAGAGCATTTTCATGTGTGTGCTTGTGTATTGCACATGGTCGTCTATCTATGCAGGTGTGACTATATGTGTGCATATAATACTATGTCTCTGGTGTTCTTGTGCACACGCGTGTCCTTGCTCTCTCCGCCTCCCTCAGCTGCGGCCCTCCTCAGCTGAGCGCTGGTCAGACTTGAGCTTGACGAACTCCTTCGCCACGTCGTCGTTGTTGCGCTGAGAGAGAATGCGCAGCACCGTCAGGCCCGTCTCGTCCATGTGGACGCGTCTCCCCAGCGGCATCCAGCAGGTCATGCTGCCCTTGCTGGCTATGTCCTTCACCTGCACCAGGGCCATGCCCACAGTGCGGTCCTCTCTGGCAAAGCAGTAGTCCTTCACACACACCTGCAGCTCGTAGCTCTCTGGACCAACTTCAGTGCCCAAGGAGCTGAAACAACACAGAATCACATCCATGTTATACTTCACGTCTGTGTGTTTTATTCACTTTGTGAAGCAATTTAAATGTATTAGCGTCACTGTATCTCACATCGGACAGCTTTTCGCTAACATTCTATCAAAATTTTACATTAACTACTAATATGAATGATCATGTTATGTTTCCAATTAATTAAGTGATATGAAACTAGAGTATAACTTCTTATCTTTCAAACCGTATATCATTTTACCCGTGCACGTTAGCTTTGGTTTTACCAGAGTCTGCAAAAGGATGCTAACACCAGTGAATTAGCCATGTGGTATCTGTATCCCACATCGGACACTTGCATCTCCTCGCTGTAAAACAAAGGGGGGCTGCTGATTTTTTGGGGGGAAATTGAATGTTTCTGGGTGAGTCAAATAAATATCACCGTTATAAACCATCGTTATCATTATATTTTAAGATCTTCACCTAAGTGTCGCCCAACCGTTCATACTGCTTTCTCTCATCAGATTTACTTTCGTATTGTAATTGGACATGTTAACCTCCATGGACATAAATTAAATTTCACACGTAGATTGTTAAATATGTATAAATCAATTATACCTACACTGGTGGTAGTAATCGTTTTCATGAAACACCGGAAAGTGCAGCATTGCAGATGTAAGCAGATGTGTGTGTATGATCAGGAATAAAAGGGCCGAACAATGTCCGATGTGGGATACATTTACTATGATTGGTTTGTATGTGTGAACAGATTGTATTGTAACTTAACAACTGAGACCTTCAACGACTTTCTTGGTTGCCTGCTTATAGGACTTGCTGAGAGAAATCCAAAGGTGGTAATGTTTAGATGGATGAGTTCCTTGCAGTAGCTAATGTTAGCTGAGAAATCCAACACAAAGTCCACATACGCACAAAGCAAAAGGTTTTTTCTATTGAAGGGTTTGTGACCAAACAGGAATGTGACTGTCAACAGGGGAAAGCCAGGGTCAGCATCAGCAGGGCATTCATTCATGGAGGAACCTTTATTTGTTTTTGGCGATTTATTGTTGTTTTTTGCCCTTTTTCCTGCTTGATTGCTCTCTAACATTACCACAAGCAAAATACTATCTCCATAGTTGGCTAGCTCACAAAATTACTTTACCAGCTAATGTGATCCATGATACTGATGTATGTAAAGTGGGGCCAGTGTGGAAGTGTCTTAAACCTGTATTGTTTCTAATGGCCAGCAGAGGGCGACTCCACTTGTTGCAAAAAGAAGTCAGATTGTATAATCATCTATGAGAAAATGACCCTACTTCTCACTTTAATCATTACCTCAGTTAACATTTTCCTCATGAGTTTATGGCCTCACACACGTTCAAGTCTATTTCAATACATCATGATACTGGAAACTGATCAAGTTGATAAAATGTCATGTTCAGTGGTTGTGTGAATTTTTGCATGTTGTCCTGTTAGTTTACTCAACTTATCATGTAAAACTAAAGGAAAATTAAGAATGAGGATGATCAAATCCAGCAGAAATACTCACAACTGGAAGCTCTCATTGAACTTGGGTGACCAGCTGTTGTTCTTGGACTTGGTGGCAAATTTCCTCTTCTTGTCGCTGAGGTGTGGGCCGATGATGTAGACCTCGACGAAGGGCCTGAAGCCCTGGGCCTTCCATTTCAGGTCATTAGCAGCCACCACTGGAGGATGAACGTAGGTTCGGTTAAAGACAGAAAGTAGGAGAGGACAACAAAACTTGTGATAGTGGTGCAGTCTGCTCTACTTCCTTTTTTTTATTTTTTACCTTTGACATTGATCTTGTGCTCTCCATTAGGTTGGGGTAAAATGTCCACACCCATGACCACCTCTCCAACTGCATCCACTCCAGATGCTGCAAAGACACATTCAGTAATTACTCAGTTGAATGCGTGCACATTTCTCTTAGGTTGGCCAAAACTGGTATTTTCTGCTGTCCCCAATGTGGCACAGCTGAGATATATGACTTGAAGAATTGGGGTGCATAAGCAGATTGTGAACTATATTTAAACATGCAGAAACTACACACACAGACTGGTGCTTTGTGATAATAAGATGAGCAGGACTTGGCTGGGTAAAGCAGCTTTTGCGCCAGCTCTATTGCTGAGCAAATGGCAAACTGTAACACAGTAATGGCTGGTAATTCGTTCTTAACTCTCTTTTCACACTGAAGGGAAAAGAAAAAAAGGAGCCGAATATTAAAAGAAATCCTAACTGCAACACAAAAATGTGGAGATAAGCTCCTTTTTTCATCAGCTGACACAATCTGCACTCAACTTGTTCTTTTATTCATCGTGTCTTGCACACCCCATTCATCTCAAGTCACTGCAGTTTTTATATTCAAGCTCTCACCTGGTCCGCTGATTATCTTTCTGGTTGCACTCTACATATATAACAAACTTCATCTACCACAAATATATAGTCTTATGCACGAGTCATGCTTTTTTTCTCTCAGCTGATAAAAAGGAGTTTAAACTGGAAAGTAAAAACGCGGAAAAAACAAGAAGAAGCAGAGTGCCGAGGGCCAACATGGCTCACTGTCCTGAGTTATATTTGGTTTCTGCCAGTTTGATCACACAGATGTCTGAGCACAAGTCTGAGCTGCTGCAGGTTGCTGGGGGGGACATGCAGACTTTACGTAACACATTGCTGACACATACGTTTCTCTGGCGGTGTGTCTTCGTTTGCCGTGCACCTGAGCCCTTTCCCTCCGTGGACTAAGAGGAGACAAAAAAGACTGCATTAGAGGATGGCAAGTGTCCATTAGTACAATAGGTGTAAAGCATGTATGCAGCCTTTTAAATAGGGCAAATAAAACTGTTACGGCTGATGGAATACATACTAAGACAACTATAGTGTCCTTGAGAAAGACAGTTAAAAGTATTTATCATTCCTCTTTTCTGCTTATCTAAAATCCACCATTTAAAGTTGTTCTGTGTATAACTGAAACCAGTATTTGCTGGTGTTGTCACTGTAATTCACTGAAGCAATGAATTAAACATTTTCTTCAAACACTGTAAGCGAATGATTCTTTTTAATCTCATAATCCCATTTTAATTCCATAAACTGTAATTACAGTAAGAATAAGAAGTGGAGCTCTTTGAGGGTAACTGAAAGCATTTTTGTGTGAAATTGTTTGAACCCACTGTGTGAATGTGTGTGTGTGTTGTTGCGTTTGAAGTCGTACCCTGAGCGCTCTGTGAGAGGACAAACTTCCTGATTAGCTTGTCTGTGGCCTGGGTGTACAGAGACAAGGCATAGCGCAGAGACTGCAGGTCTGGACTCTTTTCTAAGAACGTCTTCTTCAGGCCCACACCACCGGCATGGAAGTATTGCTGCGTAAAACAGATGTAACATGACACACGTATTATAGATGGGGAGACAGCAAGTGGACAGGCAGAAAGACAGACAGTAGGACACGGAAAGCTCTAAGTGTAACAACTTTGCAACTCGAACAACTCTGCACTGATGTACACTTAACAAAATGTTTATGATGTTCAAAGTTAGGCATTCTAATGAGTCCACTGGCTGCAAAAATATCTGAGTCTGAGAAAATGACCCTAACTCTCACTTGATTTTTATCTCAGTAAACATTTTCTTCAATACAGCATGATGTTAATTTTTTGTAAATTATGGCCCCATTTAGAGTAAAACAGATTATAAAGCAGGATTTGCTTTAGGGTAGGGTACTGCGTAAATTTAAATAGCTGTGAACTTGTGAAATGTATTTGTATTCAGAAATTAACAAAAGACAGAAACGTTTTTATTTAATGTGAAGCCATAGACCCACAGACACAAATACTTTGTAATTCAGTGTTTTTTTTAATGTTAAACAAACCTAGACCAAACTAAAATATCTTAAAATTAAAAATTTAAAGTACTAGGTTCCCTGTCAGCTGTTTTGTTTACCTTAATAGTATCCAGCGCCAGCTCGATCACTGCACACTGTTTAGGAGTTAGAGCTTTGGCCTCCTCTCGCCCCATGTGCTCCTGCAGAACAGATCAAACAAAGGAGTCAGTCATAACCACAGTTATTACTAAAATTGGGTCTATATTTTCGTAATTATTTTTTATTTCTGCCTTCTATTTTCATCACCTTGAGCTTGGAAAGCTGTCCCAACTCCTTAGCAGCGTTGAAGATCATCTGAGTGCCCTGTCATGGAGACATTGACAGACGAGTCAGTAGAGAGAGGAGAGAAACAAAAGGCTGGTGTTTGAAAGATATGCAGTGGAGTGAGAGGTGAGATCTGAGAAGGTTTAGTGAGGAAGGACAGCTGCAGATACAAGAAATGAGTTTGAAGAGTGAGGGGGAACAGAGTAACATCTGCAACTTCTATACTAATAAATCTTTTAAATAAACATTCAGAGTAAACAAGTTACAACTTGGGAGAGAAAGAAGGTTTTAGTGCTTTGGTGTTCAGTCAGTCAGTATTGCAGGGACTCATGGGCAGAAAATGTTGCCTCTGGTGTACCGTGCTGCTGTTTCTATCAGGTTTGATGCACTGATATCCACAAAGACTACACAGTGTGGTGTTGAAGCTCCTGTTAAAATACAAAGTGTTTTTTCATGCTAACAGAGTCAGTACACACACACACACACATACACACACATACTTACAATAACCTAAGAAAGGAAGGAAGGGAGAGAGAATGGGGTAATGGCAGGATAGATGGGTTAATGTACAATCGCAATGGAACAAAGTAATGAAAGGCACTGAAATTCAGAAGCAGAGAAGAAGAAAAAGGTGAAGAAAACAGGCGTGAATGTCTCTTTTTATTGCATACCGTCTGGTCAGTGAGTGTTGGAAGAACAATTGTTTTCTCCATTGTGTTCATCACTAGTTTCCACAGCTCCTTCAGCACTCTCTTCAGGACAGTTTTCTCACAGATCTTAGCAAACAGCGACAGGCTGAAACACAAAAACACACAATCTCTCAACTGAAAGCCAGCACTAAAACATTTCATTTATTTGTGGAATGTGTGCCTGTTGAGGCCATGTTAACATTCAGACAGGTATGAACAATGTATAACTCACTTGTAAGACCTGATGAGAACTTAAGGAAAAGTACACATTTAAAAAAATAATCTGGATAAAAAAATCTCACAAAATCTGATCAAAGAAAGTATGAGAGAATTTGTCTCCTCTCGTTCATAATCATCGCCGCCATGTGCATGAACACATCGACAAGAAACACAGCAAGCTATGTTCCATTTCGGCATCTCCTTCTTTATTGTTTACGTTTGACGCGTTTCCCGTGTTAAATCCACAACGATCAAAAACCATACGTCACCTCCGGAGTCTCACAAATCCCTCTAGGCGTGTTACAATAATGGAAACGCGCCTAATGTTATTAATATTCTAAATATTTTGAATCATTTTAAAAATTATTATTATTTTTTAATATATTAGTCCCTTCTATTTTACTGATTTTTTTTTTATTTAAAATTTTTGTTGAAGTCTCATATCATCTTTTCATATCATGTTTGTTTATGTGTTTATATGGAGAAGAAGCACAGCAAATAACAAGTTTTGTTATCTTTGAAAATTATAATTCACAGCATTTAAAACAAGAGACTAACCAAGACCAAGAATCTGAGCAAACATCCAGTGCTAACTTTGAAGACTTCAATCAATTCTTAAAGAGTATTAATGTTGGATAACCAGCTGTACTTACTTGCTGTCCAGGAAGTCCATGATGGGCTGCAGGACGTTGTCGGCCTCCTGAACGACGCTGCCGTTGGCCGGGACGGTCTGACCTTTTACCTGGGCTAGGATGTCTCCCATTTGCCTGACATTGTCCTCAATCTGTGGCTGGAAACTGCATCGCCACACAAAAAGAACAACATGTTAACAGACTGTGGAGAAACTGGTTCCAGCATCTTTCAGCTGCACTCAAACAGACACACCCACCTGACAGCAAAGATGCGGCTGAGGTCGTCCATAACGCTGTTGAGTTTGTTCTGCAGCTCCTTGAGGAAGTCGCTGGCCTCCACATTTAGCTGCAAGAACACAAATAAGATTAAGAATACAAGTGTCATGTCATAAAACTACAACCACAACAGCGTGTATGGAAACTCACATCTTTGCCTCCCATGGCCTCAAACATCTTCTCCAACTGAACTCTGAGCTGCTGGATGTTATTGATGATGATACATGGCTGAGGGGAGAAAGAGAAAAATCATTACACACACACTTCTCTCTCCCTTTCCTCTGTCTGCTCCCAGCTTTTTATTGTAATCAATCACGGTTAGTCCTCCTAACTTTTTTTATTGCTTCTTTGGCGAAAATAACTCTTGGTGATACAGAGCAGGAGAAGCAGGAGTTTTCAGTAATTACTGCTCCTCTGGGGGCTCCAGGTCTCTCTGGGAGAGCAGCCCGCTTTTCCCTGAGCCGACACCACATTCTGCTAATTACACAGCCTTAATTCACTTTGAAACGCTGCAAACTGGGCACGGCTAGAACAGCAAAGAGCAGTTTATTGTGCTAGAATTAATCAGCCTGACCACATACACCAATGCTCTTGATGGAGCTCAGATTAAACTGTTAAATCAGTCACCACTGTTTATTCCACTGACACAAATTTGAATCTTGCCAAATCTTTACAAACTGTAATGTCTTGTAGTTGAAAGGGGAACATATTATTCTCATTTCTGGGTCGACACATATATTTTAGGTTTCTGATGTTGACATGCTTTAATAAAACACAATATCTTTCTTATACTGTTTGTCTGAATATACCTGTATTAACCTTCTGTCCACCTCCTGAAAAAGCCCAGTGTGCTCTGATTGGTCGATGTTTCCAGGTCTTCTGCATCAGCACTCTCTGTCTCTGCGCCATCATTGCAGCCAGGAAATGACTGTAACTGCACTGTAGATGCACTTTCTACCTATATATAGCATAGTTGTGACATCACAACCTTACAGGAGTCCTGATGTCCTGTTTAAAGGCAGAATTTCTGAATAAGGGCTGTGGGCATTTCTCTGTTGTTTAAGCATTTTGATGTTTCACAGTATTTATATAGCACCTAAATCTGCTTCATAAATAAATAAAAAAGACACGGAAACTTCACTTTTTACAATATGGGACCTTTAAAAACACCTCAAACACCTACCACTTTCTCCTTCTTGACATGATTCGGAAAGTCCTTTGCAATGATGTCGGCATAAGACAGCAGGACGTTGCCAATGGTCTGAGAGGAAAAAACAAAACAATGGAATGAGTGCACACTCACAGCGAGAAGTATATTGCATTAAGAGCGACTACTCGGGAAGACATTGTGTGAGAGCATCAGCAGGCGAGAGTCACCTTGGCGAATCTCTTCATGTAGTTGCCAACGATCTGAGGGTCAGGACACTCCAGTTTGCGGATGATTTCAAAGCTCTGATTGAGCTGAGAGAACACGTCCACCACAGAGCAGGAGAACAAAGCGTGCTCCGACGTGACCTGAAACTGCAGAACAAGAAGAAAAGGGGGGAAAGTGTTAGGAGCTATTTTGTGGTGCTGATGCTGCAGCATAGTGATCTTAGCACGGCTAACACTGGGGGGTTGGATTTCCCTGGAGGGCCACCCGAGGGAGAAGTTCACGGCTGTTGCACATCACGAACAACTGACCTCTCTTCAGCTGCAGGTGACTGTGATCAAAACACTTGTGAGGTGATTCCTTGTTTGGATGAGAGCGAGTGAGGTGATCAGAGGGTTATGATGAGGAGCAGGGCCCTCATGAACAGCTTGGCCATTAGTGAATAGTATTATGGTATGAGACTGGACCTGGGCACCGATGTTTCAGCTGACACAGGGATGCAGAAGCTGCCTCTGGCGACAGTAATTGGACCCAAAGGAGTCCTGACATATGAGCTGGGAATATCTTCAGCTGCTTTGTATCGACCGTCTTGCTGTGTGGATATGTAGACGTGAGTGAAGCTAAGTGTGCTATGTGTGTGTGTGTGTGTACTTCGACTTGTGCTGTAGCATCTACACTTATCCGCAGTGAAGTTTTTTTCCCTTTGCCGTTAGTATCGAGTCATTATTGATTGCCTTGAGGCCTTCAACGCGCTCTTCTCTGCCTGGAATGTGCTGAGTCGGGAGATGGAGTGAAATGCCTGAATTTGCATGAGAAATGCATGAATACATTTTTGGAGGGGAAAATGCTGCAAGTAAGAGGTTAAATGTAAGCTTTCATACTGTATTTTACTTCTGTCTCAGCAAAATACGATTGCTGAATTTTAGTCAAACTTTAGTCTCATATGACCTTTATTTTCTTTTTTTCTCATCTCCTTTTCCCTACATTTTTCTTACACCCTTTGCTGTAGAAAGCTGATATTTTTTGTTTAGAGAACAGTTAAGCAACTTGGGAAATAAGCTTGTTTTCTTTTGTTCCGACAGTTACTGGAAGCCAAGGTAAGGTAAGGTAAGGTTAGATAAGATAGGGTATGTACGGAATCTTTACTAGGGAAAGGAGATAATGCCATCCCATAACTCTGTGAGGCTCAGCATCAAAAGTGACGCACCACTTGGCCTTTCATGAAAATAAAAGATTGATAATCTATACAGTAGTAGATTTGTAGGCTGACACTAATTGGGATTAATGTGGATACATATGTGTGGACAGGAGGGTGAGCATAAGCAACAATTCTTAGTGTGACAACCATTTGGTCTAACTTTTTTGAATGGTAGCCTAAATCCAATTTTTTTGGTTTCATTTCCAACTTTCCAACCAAGTCGTTCACGTCATCATGTAGCCTGCATGAAACAACACAGGGTGAAGTATTTAGTTTAGCAGGGCATCTTCAGAACATCGTAGTTTCACATTCACTTTACCTGAAGTCAAGGAAAAGTAAGATTCTACGGACAGTAAACAGACTCCAGGAAGTAGCTGTAGGGCAGTCAGGTGCCACCTTTAAAACCAGTACAACCAGTAATACCAGTGTTGTTTTTACATTTCTTTGTATTGATTTAACAAACAAGAAAATACTGTTACATGTTAACTAGGTGCTTAAGAGGAGTGTAGGCACATTTTGTTGCCTTTAGATAGATTTTGCAAGCTGTTTTTCCCCTTGTCTTTATGCTAAGCTAAGTTAGCTGGCAGCTGATGGTAGTTTCAAACGTGAGATTGAGTGGTATCAATCTTCTCATCTAACCCTTTGGCTAGAATCAAATGAATACATTTCCCAAAACAACAAAATGACTTATTTAAATAAAAATCAGTACATTAAAACTACTTTAACATATATAACTACAGATTCAAAAACTAGGAGTTATTGGCTGTAGGCTTGTGGAGTTGTTTTATAGCACTTGCAGAAATGGTAGCAGCAGACTGTGGTTTTCTCACATCTTTGAGTATGGTAAGTAGGAAATGAAAGTAGTTACCCCGTCTTTTTTGTCCCTCTCCAGGGCTCCATGCAGAAAATCTCTGGACACTTCTTCATTCTCGTCCAACCACATGATGACGAATGGTTCAAACCAGCTGAAGAACAAGGAGCGAGCAGAGACAACATGAGTCTAGGTGCTACAGCGTTAAAGAAAAGGTGTGGATGCCATTTATAAGACACTTACGCTGGATATTCAGGTACATGCTTCTGGAAAGTGGGCAGCTCCTTGCAGTACTCGTTGTAGAGCCACTTCACCTTGAAGTGCAAGTTCATATAATCTGCGCTTTTACAGAGGCGGTTCTTCTCGTGCTCTGAATACCAAAGAGAAATAAAGAATGAGGAAAGTCCCACTTCACTTTTCTTTCTCTATTTTATATTTTAAACATGAAACACACACCTAGCACAAACTAATGGCCCCTCTTATTTCCAGCCCTGTGACCTCCCTCATCCTAACAACACACACAAACACCTACCCTCCATGGCGTATTTCATATCTTGTGCAAACATATTCCACATGACTTCTGCGCTGATCTTGCCCACATTCAGTTCCTGGGGAAACCTATAAAAGGGAGAACTCAGGCTTAAATCCAGCTCCAGTGATTGCACTCTATTATTTAACAACCCAGCATCATTTTTATGTAACTCCGTCAGTGTTTCATCTGTATATTCTTTAGCATATTTATATAAAAACTGGGGTAAGCAGTGTTTTTTGCATTATTGGTCAAAATTTTCACAATAACCATCCAGTGTATTGTTATCCAAGTGGTCTGAGAGAAAACTAGACTCCTACACCTCCTCATGGCTCTGTTTTCAAGGTCTAGAAAATTTAGTAAGTAGCAGGAGATCTGTTGCAGATGCACATGTACACAGTTATATGACTTTTTTTTATTTTTACATTGAACAGTGTGATGCATTTGTTTTTAGCTTTCAGTTGAATATTCTTAGATATTGTAACAAACTTTGCTTTACATTCAGAAGTGACAGGACACACCCGTGACTTCAAAACAAACAAAGGTTGTTTGTTTGACTGTTTGGCCTGTGTGAAGGCTCTGACACTCCCCTCCTCATATTTTTATTTAACAAATTCCTTACAGCTGTTACTTCATAAAGTCTAAAGCAGTTTTTCCTATGCCGGCCCTGAAAGTTCCAACACTGCCTCTGCATGTAAAATGAGAAATTAGGCCAATGCGATGTGCAAAGACTCACTGATTAAGGCAGGGAGTGTAGGAGTTTTTGTCTTCCTCTATGATGGAGACAATGAGGGTGATGAGTTTGGACCAGAAGTCCAGGTTTTTGGTGCTGGGACCCTGCTCATCTGGAGGGACCGCCTTCGACTGGAGACAAAAAGAGGTTATAGATTCATATTGTAACAGCTGCATCCATCAAGTGTCTCTTAGCAGTGGAGAGAACAGTGGCGGCTCAAAAAATCAGGAGTACTGCAATAGCTCCATAGTTTTGCTTTACACACACACTTACAGGGTCTGTCTGGTATTCCCTGTTGTAGAGGTCGTGGCAGTTGTTGAAAATGTACTCGTATGTGGAGTTGAGACAGGCTTTGACACAGTCCTTCACCACCTGGCTCGCCCTGGGGGGACTCTGCAGCTCCTGGACCTGAACACAAATGTTACACAACATATGGTTGAGTCCGATTCACCTCAAAGAGCCGTCAGACACACACATGGTCTCAGCAGGAGGTTATCTCAGTGGGAAATTAACCAAAAACTCACTGAGCTGCACACCATCTCACACACACATGCGCACACACGCGCACACACGCACACACACACACACACACACACACACATTCATGATAATAGCTTCAGTTTGGATAGGGTAATGTTAGACTCATTCTCTGTTTACGCCTAAGGCTACTCTCCAGAAAATACTGGAAATTTGTACCATGTTTTTTTTGGGGAGTTAAGTCCTAGAGAAAAGAAAAGAAAAGAAAAGAAAAGAAAAGAAAAGAAAAAAAGAGGATTAAATGAAAATACTAAAAGAGATAATAATAGAAAAGAAAAGATAGAAAGGATAGATAACAGTAAAAAAAGACAAAAAAGAAATGGAAAAGATAATAATAGACAAGAAAAGATAAGAATAGAAAAGAAAATATTAGAAAGGAAAAGATAAGAATAGAATAGATAAGAAGAGATCCTGTGAGTCATCCTTACCTTCATCCTGAAGAACGTGATGCTTGTCAAGAGATCAACTGTAGACTTGAGGTCTTGTAGTCTTTCAGGACTGCTGGCGGGGAAGTTATTCTGAAAACACATTCAAAAACACACAAGGAAACAGCACAAAATGTTCACTTGAGTTGAGGAGTTTTCTCTTTCATCTTATAGTAAGATAAAGTGAATACATATTAGCAGTGACCATATAAATACTCCCATACATGTAGACAGAAATAGCACAGACAGATGTGGATTGTAGCAGCAAGTAACGCAGAATCAAAGTGTTTATGACAGAAAGAAACAAAGCAGTCATACCCGGTACATGGACAGGTCGATCCTCAGGGAGTTGTGCAGCTGATCCAGCAGTTTCACAAACCTCTCCTTCTGAACAGGTACATAAAACGGAAGAAACCACTCAGTTAAACTCCACAGCTGAAAGATTATTTGTTAACTACACAAACCTGAGGCCAGATCTGTTGAGGCTCAGCTGATAGGACATTTGAAAGACGGGCAGGGCCACATTAAACTCACTTTCATCTACAGCCCGAGGGAACGAGTCATTTCTAAGGAGTTTTTTTTTTATAGCAGTATTCTAAAGTATAGCCTTTTTCAGTTGGAATATCAGGCCTCTTGTAGAATATAGTCACATATATGATGAAGGGACTCACGCCAAAGTTGGATGCAGCAAATCTGTCAGAGGCAGAAACATTATTGGAGGACTGGGTGGTGTGGGCATAGTAAGCGTTGATGTTGGCAAGCAGGGTGCTCATCACAGCTGGCACTCCTGGGCACATGTACTTAGATGACAAGCAGGCGAAGTGGCTGTGGGGTGGAAGCGGCAAAAAGAACATTCAGTACATTTACTGGCTCCTGATGCCAAGTATTGGAAAAAATATTTAAAAAAACGACATGTAGTCATTATCTAACTCTATAAAAATAAATGAAATAAAACCAATACTTCACACTCAGGATCTGATCTGTCTATTTTTTTTACTTTTCTAAGTTAAACATGTAATGAGTAATGGTTGAGGCACTGACGTCATGGCCTGGTAGATGGACTCCACGCCGTATCTCATGGCAAACTCGTCCACTATCTCCTGAGCCGTCTCCTCAAAATACACCTTCCAGGCATCGTCTCCTTTGGCATCAGGTATCTTTACGACGCCGCTGTTCTGCATCTCAGTCGTGTACTGGAACAAGTGCTGAACAAAGACAGAGAACATGTATGTTAAAAAAAAATCTCAGACAGATTGTAAAAAAAACGCCACATACAGCCCAAATCCTACGTAAACTTAGTGACATATTGTGCATAGTGAAACATAAAATGTAGTAAAATACTGCCTGTCTAGCTAAAAAAAACGTACTTGACCGGATTATTCTCTTTTTGATGATTTTCTAAACATACTGACATTCTGTGTGCAATTTTATTGTGGTATGATAGTTGATAATTGATTGTGGTTTTTGATTTCATGCTCAGAATTAAGTGCTACCAATGACTTCCTCCTGGGGACTGCAGATGCAAAAAAAAATAGCTTACAGCTATTTCTGAGCAATATATTTATTGTGCATTATCACTGACAAAAAATAATGAAGATAAAAGGGATTGTTTGGACTTTTGAAGTGATGTTGTATGAGGTCATTATCCGTAGTCAGAGTATTACCCACAGTAAATGCAGTCAGCACGCCCACTGTTTGGATAAGTACCTTATATAACCCCACTTTGGAAATGTGTGAGGCAGGAGTGGATTAGAGGAGGTTACCATCCTTTTTTTAAAGATATTTTTTTAAATTTTGTAGCCTGATTGCAGACTTTCCCGCAAATGTCTGCAACTGTTTTTTTTTGTATTTTTTAAATTATTTATTTTTCTTGTCTATTATCTGTATTATTAAATTTGTATTTCTGTACTGTTTGTAAATGTACTCGTCGTCACTGTAAGTGAGGGAAACCTCAGTGCCTTACGTGTTTAAATAAAGTGTTATATAAATTCCATGACATAGATGAATCCTAATCGGTTGACTCTGTCAGCATTGGTCTTGCAAGCTTCAGGGTTGTTTAAACCAGTAGGAGGTGTATTGAGCCATTTTCAACCCATGAAAAGCAGATTTTTTTATTCAGTTGGAAAGACATGTCAATATGAACACCAGCATTGGCGTTGTTCATAACAGTACAGTCATATAAATTAGTCTAGAGCTCACATTTAAGTGTGCAGTATGATCCATTAACTACTTACTTTCACATTGTTGTAAACAATGTCAAACTAAAATAAATCGGCTAAATCCAGACTTGAAAGTTTATCATTTGAACCCAGCTGGTTGCAAAAGCTGTTTCCCAGTTCTTCACCATAGAGGATAGTGACTCAAATATAGTCTATAGGAGTTCATGATTGTCTTATGTAATACTGTCCCTGCCTTTCCCATATCCAGGATGATTGACAAAAATGGCTCAATAGTTACAGACAATTACTAATGAATTCAACAGCTAAATCGTAAGCAATTTTGTTTTGTATAAGAAAAAGGCAAATTTCCTAGGTTATAAGAGCAGAAACAGAAAATTCACAAGGTGATTGATTGTGTTAATGTGAATTAAATTGACTGGAACTAATTAACTCAGAATGCTGCTCTTGCATATTTAATGTTACATTTCAAGTGCAAAAAATCACAACAACATTTGGAACATTTCCAACAGATGTCCGTTCAGACTGACCTCATGTAGACAGGTGTACTGGACGTGGTAAGGAGCAACCGTCTCCTCTCCTTTGATCTCCACACTTATGTGCATTCGGATTGCTCCTGACACAGCAGACTTATCGGTTCTCTTGTCTGTCAAATGAAAGTTAGATATACATGCTTCCTCAGTTGGCTGAAATCTGTTCAATCTACAAGAGACAAGCACTTCAATTATCTCTTTCTTGTTCTGTTATCTCTGTGTGACTTGCTGCTCTTCTCATCTGTCTCTAATTCTCCAATGTCTTTTCTCTTATCTCAAAAACTCACCCAGGTTGTACCAAACGTCCATCTCCCCGCTCAGAGTCCGGACTTCAATGATGGTTTGGCCAAGGAAGTCATCGCTCTCACGCTTGAACCTCTGTTTCACACGCGACTTGATGTCGTCATCCTCGTCCCACACGCGGACCTTGATGCGGTCAGATGAGTTGTGGCATTCACTGGATTGGGGAAAGACAGAAATTATTAGCATTTTTTTTTAAAGGAAAAACTTTAACCCTAATCCCAACCATACAAGTTTTTTTTTGCTTCTGGTGCATATTCGGCCTTTTTTAAAATCAGAGTTATACTTGTGATTGTTCTGCCATTCACGTTTTTCTGAGCTTATAACCTTGAATTTGAGAACCACACCGTCGCTTAGAGTGACATAAAATGACAGATAAGCATTTGAAACACTCCACTGTACTCACAAGTGGAAGTTTTCTTCCCAGACAGGGTTGAGGTTTCCATAGATGGTCTTGGTTCTCTTCTTGGTCTTCCCAACTTGAACAGTTACGTAAGGGTCACTGGAGCCTGTTTTGTCTTTTGCTTGCAGGCCCTGAGCACATACAACTGAGACAGAGGCAAGAGATACAGATACATTAAAACAAAGACCTGCAGCTGTCTGACTAATACTTACATTTTTAAGAAGATCTGGTAACACATTTTTTCTCTTTATCATTGTATGTGTTCAGTATAGTGAAGTTTTTTTAAAGTGTATTTCTCCGTCAATTCAATGTTTACTGTCACAGTATTTATGTAGCACATAGACCTGCTTTATAATCAAGAAAAACATAAAAATCTCACTTTTTATAATATGGGTCCTTAAACTCACCAGTGATGCTGATCTTTGCTGACCATTTGGACGTCCCATCAAGCACACTCTGCTTAATTTGTTTCATCTGTGCCCCATGCGTTGTTTTGTCGAGGGCGAACACTTCCAGGATTAGCTCAAAGATTTCTGGTTTGTTCCTCTCTCTGATTTTCATGCGGTCCTTCAGGACCATGATGATGTTCTGTGTTCGGTCCTCTGCCCCGTGCTTGGAGCTCTTCTCTGCAGCTCCTGATGAGAGAGATGAATGAAGGAAGGGATGCAGGAAGAACAGTGTAAAAATATATTCAAGGCAATATGGCGCACAGGCTCGCAGCTTATCTCATGTTTCCCTGCAATCCATCTCTTCAAAGCTGAGTAAAGATAGCATTGGATCAATTTTGAAAGTCTTTGACATTTCTTGGCCAGGGATAAACCCCAAACTCTTCCAATATTATGGTGGAAACTGTATCCACTAAACCACTGATCTGGTCAAGAAAAAGTTGATAGTGGGAGAGTAAAAGACCAACAGATGTTGCTGGCATCAAGATCTTATGATACTCTTTAGAGACAGCAGAAAGATAAATTATGCATTGCATAGATTGAATCCAAAATCAGAATGGGAACTGGATAAGTCACCCCATGTGGAGCTGAATTAGACAAAGCAGTATGGATGCAAAGGCTATGGGTAGAAGAGAGAGAGGAGGGGCAGGGATATGACAGCACATTACTCAGGAGATAAATTGGAAAGGAAGAGGGAGGAGAATGTGAGAGTGGATAGAGGACAAGAATAATGGGATGTCAATTGGGCAGAAGGATACAGAGGAGGAGCTAAAATAGGTATAGGGTTTGTGTGAATGGCTGGGTGTGTGTATACTGAAATAAAAATAGATGCATATTTTTAAAAGTGTGCTTTTGTGTAAACTTGTGAGTGTGTAGATGCTGTAATCCTTACTCTGCAGACAGTCGGCATTGAGCAGATCCTGGCACTTATCGTGGCATTTGACGCCACACTCAGAGCAGCGCATGCCTTGTCGGGCGATACCCCAAAGCAGCCCCTCGCATTCGTAGCAGTAGGTGGGGGTGGTGGCTGTCCACACCTCAAAATTGTGTGGAGTGGTGGAGGAGATCGGGTAGATCAGAGCTTGCAGGGTCTTTTTGTAAACATGACTTTTCTGAAAAGGGCAAGGAGGAGAGAAATGTGAGTTTGACACCAGCATTGATTAAAGGTGGGAACATCCTGAACAGAATTGTGAAGAAGAAGTGAGACGAGACAACCGACCAGCTCTTCATTGCCGAGAGTGGTGGAAGCCATGGCGGAGGTGATTCCAGCCTTACGCGAGTTCTGAACTAGAGACTTGAAGGAAAAGAGAAGAGTGTTAATGTTTGAATGTGAACTACACCGTGGACTTTAGATTCTTGTTTGATTTATTTAAAGGATAAACAAGCACTTACCATTGCCTGATGAGTCCAGGCAGCAATGAAACAGAGGAGATGTGTAAGAAAAATAGGAACATATTTTAGGAATTTCTAACAACGAGCTGTATAAGCATTTATGATGCATTGTGTGTGTATGTGTGAGCCACTATGCATCTGACAGGTATGCCCTGACCTCTAGAAGAGACCAGTGTTTCTACATTGATTAATTACTGTAATTACATTAACACCACAGATATGCAAGCATTTAATTTATCAACAGATCGAGCATATGACACAGCTGTGAAAGGGGCAAGAGTCAAAAATTAACATGAAGAGCCTTTATGAATATATTCTCAGACACACAATATGGATTTTTCTCAGCCGATCACCAATAATTACCTGCTTCTCTCAGGGCCAAAAAGATTACCAATAGGAAAACCAATAATTTCACAGTTTAATATTAATATTTGTGTACATTATCTCTGTGTGTGCCCATGTTTTTTTCTCACCAGATCTCTGACAAGAGGGATGGCTTTCCTCTTACGAAGGTCAGGCATGCTGTCGATACTGTAGAGTGCACCTCCCATTCTGAATAAGAAAAGTAAGAACCATTATACATTCACATAAATATGTTCATTAATATTTCCAGTAGATAAAACAATTTTGTCGTCTTAATGTCTTACTGTGAAATCATGTTTTGTTACTGTGGGGCAGATGTAATTGCCTCTATCATTGTTTGTAATGCAGCTCCAGTCAAGGGCTTTACTGGAGAGTTTAATTACGCACACTGCCTTGTCTCAAGTAGCAGGAATGGCACTCCACACACCTGAGTATAATTGCTGGGTTTCTATTTGGCTAACTTAGCACTTCTTCAGTATGCAGCCTCAGTTCCACTCTGAGGTCTGCCTCATCTACAAATGACCTGCCAGCTCAGTCAGGGCAGCCCACCGCCGTTCAATACTCACTGGCCAAATGCCACGAGCTGAATGAGCCTGTGGATCAGAATGAAATGAAACAGAGGATTCCCGGACTAAAGAAGGGCATTTTCAATCTAAAGCGGTGGTGGCACTGATCTGATCTGAGGACAATTCTAATTGAGTTTAATTTATGGAGTTATTGCATTAGCTTGACTAATACATTGTGTGATTTATAATGCATTCCATGTAAGAGAAGGTATATCACTTGAGGAAATGACAGCAGACACTCACCCCCCTTTACCGAACCATAGAGAGTTGGAGGTCTCTCCTCGAGCCTGAGAGAGACAAAGAAGGAATGTCAGAAGAAGAAACAAGCAGACTTAAACAGCAATAGTTTAGTTATCTCATTATGAAACTGTTTTTATTGAATTCTTCATAATTTAAATCCCATCTCATTTGTGTGTTATTGCATCATCAGGCAGGGTCTGTAAAAACTCTTCTATATAGAACCGTTGCTCAAGAATCTCTGAGATGATTCACACAATTTGTACAAGTGGGAATTAAAGGTGAAAAAATCTGCTAAGACACGTGATTCATAGGCATAATTAGGAACAAAAAGGAAGCCAGTTATTTAATAAATGTCACCCTTATTCATGTCATTAGGGAATACATTAACTGGTTTGGAACTTTGCAAAAAACACTTTGCTGACATTTTTTTAAATCAGATATATCTTCAGAGAATCTGACGCAGTGGGACCTATAAACAGACTGGATGACAGCTCTCGTAAGATACAACAGTAAAAGATCAAATTGTTGTAAAGATGAGTGATCATAGTAAAGGTGCCTGTTTACACACAGTGAGGAGACCAACAAGACATCTGTTGCACACGTTTCCTTCTCTCCCCCAAGCATCCAATAAGGTTGTACCTACCTGTCAGCATGCTCCAATGATGGCCAAGCAAAGTGCATGCGAGTGTCACTATGGCAATGACATGAAACTGGAAAGAAAACAAAGTGGGTTCGGCACAAACAAACAAACAAAAAAAGACAAACCAAAGGAAGCCAAATGTACAAAAACGCAACGTGACACACATCAACATAAACATCAAAGCAAGTGATTAATTATCGGCAAAACTGAATTCAAACGTAATGAATAGCAACAGAATATGTGAATAAAATATGCAAGTGAAAACTGATCAAGCAAAACTTAATGTGTACAAATTACCCTTGTGCCTCACCAAGGATGTTTTTGGATTTTACTTTTTTGATGCAAATGACATTCATTTAGCCTTTTCCTATTTTTCGAATTAATGTAGCCCCTATAATAAGTCAATAATAAACTGTGTAGCCAAAATAAACTCAGACCCTTAAAGACAAAAATGTCCCCACTGAAACCTTCAAAAACTCAATTTTTTGATCCCACAGCCATTAAAGTATAAAATCAGACATTCTATTATATTAGGCTTCAATCTAGAGTACTGGCTTCAAAACTGTAGTTTTCACTATTTTCACCTGTTTGCCTTATGGGGCAATACATGCTGTTTTCCTGGTTTCTACTAAAGTCATAATATTATGAAGCACTGCAGTCTTTGATACAATGCATCAAAATCAGTGATGTTGCTTATCACTGACGTATCCGAGACTGTGAAAAAGTGAAAGTTTTTCCACTTTCGGTGAAAGTGGAAAATAATATTAATATACAGCATTTTATATCAGTTTTAGAAGGGAGACATTTTTGTCCTCTAAGGTAACAAGTGAGAGTTTTTTTAATGTGACAGTGAAACATTTTTCCCCATAACAGCAATGTCATTTTGTAAACAGAACTTGGTTTCAAAGTTTAACTCAGTGAAAATGGAAAATAAAATGAACATGTAATTTCATGGCAGTTTTCTGACAGAGACATTTTTTGTCCCCCAAGGACAACATAGAAACTTTTTTTTAAAGTGAGGCACAAGGGTTAAATCAAGCAGTTTTGTCAATAAGTGTTTTTTTGTGTACCCAAACTAAATAAAAAGTTTGCTGTCTGTCAAGGCATCAGCAGCAATCATTGACTATGATTCACATTAAGCCTGCTTTCTGGTATTGAGCAAAAAAACACTATTTAAATAGAACTCAAGAACTTACTCTATGTACCCTGTCTTTGCACATAAATAATGCACTGCACATTCATATTTCAAAGACTTGGTAGACACTCTTGAAGTCTCTTGAAGTCTCTTGAACTCGGTTATATCTTTTAAATTACAGGCAGGGACTAAAGCAGGCCCTGCAGCTCTGAGATTTGGAATGGACTGTTGTGGAGGACTGGATCAGAGTTTGGCCTTCAAACCAGTGACCTTACCTCCCGAAGCTGTTCTAAGACTTTGTTGTAGAGCCTTAGCCAGTTCTCTTTGGCTCTGACTGCTGGATCCACTGGCTCTTTGGGCTCCTCTACAACTGGAGGACTAAAAGAAAAAACAAAAGTCTATTATTTTTTACCAAGAATTTCTACAGCTGATACATGTCTACTATTGGAAGTAAATGTGTAGTTTATCTTCTAATCTATATGGGTTGTGTAGTTCATTGATCTGATTCCTTTGAACCTTCACTCCTACCTCTCAGGCGGCATCTCATCTTCCTCTACTGGCGTCGGCGGTCTGCTCTCTTCAAAATACTCCTCTTTCTCCTCCATGGGGAGCATCTCATCTTGCTGAGCAGGGGGCGTCCTGGCCTCCTTTTCCAACATATTTTCCTCCTCTAGCCGTAAGTCTTCCTCCAGCTGGAGATCCTGGTCCTCGGGGGCAATTGGCTGTGTGGTGGTGGCAGGACCGTTGAGATGGGATTGAGGCTGCCCAGAGGACGGGGGCTGTTGGGAAGAAGGGCCCATGGCGGTGGAGGGCGGCTGGGAGGCTGTGTTAGTCATAGTGGCTGGGTGGGATGGAGGGACATTGTTGGCTGCAGCAGATTGCTGTTGCTGAGATACAGCCGAGGCTGGAGGGTGAGACTGGGCAGGCTGTGCGGTGGGAACAGAAGACAGGAAAGTAGAGGCTAAGCCTGTGACTGCAGCCGTTAGAGGTTTGGCCATTGAAAAGAAGGAAGTGGCAGACGGGGCTGGCTGTGGCTGAGGCTGAGGCTGTGACTGGGGCTGGGGCTGTTTAGGTAGTTGAGCTGTTGGTTGACCAGAGGGGGGCTGTGCTGATGGAGCCACGCCAGGAGGATGAGATTGGTTAGATGTTTGGTTGGGAGGTTGTGTGGGGGGCTGCTGTTGGTGTAAAGACGGCTGTTTCTCAAGAGGAGGTCTGGAGCCGGGAACATCCAGAGTTGGCGGTGCTGTTGAAGTTGGGGTGGGGGTAAATGGAGGCTCCATATCCTCACTGAGGGTCCCATCCAGGTTGTACAAATCCTCATCATCATACATCATCTCCTCGTCCTCATAGAGGCCCTCTTCCTCTCCCTCATACAGTCCTCCGTCATCCTCCTCATACAAAGCTGCCTCCTCTCCTCCGTCTTTGCTGTAGCCGCCCTCATCGCTGTATGCCCCCTGGGTCTCATCAGGGTCCCAGTCTGGAGAGCCTTTACTGTAACTAACCGAGGAGTGGCAGGAGTGGTAAGAATCGTTTTCATCATAAGGGTCCCTCTCTCCATACTCGCCGCCATAGTCCTCCTCACTCAGCTGACTACTGCACCGACTCAGCTCTGCAGATGATGCATAGCTCCCCGAGGGACTGAAGGGAGGAGAAGAGAAAACAGAAACAGAGTTAACATGCCCAGGAGAGGATGATTTTCAAAGTATTTATGGGGGATAAAATGTTATCATAAATATAAATAAACTTTCTTTCAGGTAATATTGCATGTATATATGTAGACATAAAATAAATGATTTATTCTCGTGCAAAAAGGCTTACAGAGCACTCAATGTCGTGTACACTTTGTACTCTACCGGACAGCCCTACTAAAAACCTTTTCTACATGTCTTGGGGTGGCCAGGAATAATGCTGATGGCTAATCGATGAAAAGCACTGGGGATACAAGAGTACCAGACAAGCAGCAAGAAATAGAGCAGAACAGAAAGGTGAGAGGCCTCCAGAAAGCTGACAAAAGAAAAAGAACAAGCATCCAGAAATACAACAAACAGGGAAAAAGTATTTATACTCCTTGATGAATGGGGCTATTAAAAACAGAATAGAGGCACAGCAAGGAAGGAGAATGGATGGTGGGAGGGAGAGATAGTGAAGACAGGAAGGGAGTTGTGTGAGCAAAGAGACAAAATAGAAGGAGAGAGCGCAGGAAGGGAGTGAGTGGAGAGAGCTGAGAGGAAAGAGAATGAAGAAGAATGGGCGGGGTGCGGGGAGGTTGCCCTGTCCAATACACTCACACAAGCAGCTAATCTTATGTGCAGTATTGACCATTAGATTGCCAGTTGAATAATTCATAAAGCAAGAGGTGAAGGCATGCATAGTTTCATCCACAGTCAGTGAGAAATACGTCAGTACAAGCTGAGAAATTAAACTTTTTGTAAACAAGTCTGAAAGAGAAATAGCGTTTGGTCTGTATGACCCAAAGAAGGACTGACACACACACACACACACACACACACACACACACACACACACACAGTGTGGTTAGCGCTCACGCCTCCGGCTTCCTCCCACAGTCCAAAAACATGCACTTAGGTTTAATTGGTAACTCTGAATTGCCCGTAGGTGTGAATGAGAGTGTGATTGTCTGTCATCTATATTTCAGCCCTGCAATTGTCTGGCCACCTGTCCAGGGTGTACCCTGCCTCTCGCCCAATGTCAGCTGGGATCGACTTCAGTGACCCGCGACCCGAATGCGGATAAGCGATTAATCATTCACTAATGATATAGTGAAGCATTTTTTCTCTGGGGGCATTTTGACATGTCACCGTAGAAAAGCACCGGTGTAAATGAATAAAATGAATGATGACTTAATTCCATTTAGCTGCTTCTTGAGTGTTAGTGTCTATTGTTGACAATGGCTCACTGCCACACTGTCATGACATTGAATCAAACAGTTATTGTTAATGCTTTTAGTCACACATGTGCTTTGTGTATGTCGAGTCAAAATGTCTGCTGTGAAAAAGGCCAGTTGTTCAGCCTAACCTCACCATTAATACTGATAATCAAAGCCAGGTACATTTCCTCCAAACATAAACTAGTCGTCACTGTTACACTTAGTGCTACAACAATTTACTCTTTAGTCAATTGACAGAAAGTGATTTAAAGCTTCACAGCAGCCACTCTGTGGCAACAAGTGACAGATACAGCAAAATGGTAGCATAGATAGAGAAGGGTAAAAAGTGTTTTGATTTTAGGGGAAAGACCAGGGATGCCATCCCATGGTGCTGTCCATGGTGCTGAAGTAGTAGACAGATTTGTAATTGCAACCTATC
Organism: Centropristis striata; assembly: GCF_030273125.1. Classification (NCBI taxonomy): domain Eukaryota; kingdom Metazoa; phylum Chordata; class Actinopteri; order Perciformes; family Serranidae; genus Centropristis; species Centropristis striata. Next base: position 14,077,636 of record NC_081527.1, on the reverse strand, counting down.
CTGTCTTTCTGTCAATTTCATCTGAGAGCTATAATATTATAGGTTGAGAACACTATTTTATTTTGTATGGACAAATGTTTACCTTGGTGTGGGGTTTCCCCTTACAGTTCTGCTGTTACCATTACTTATTTAGGAAGGTACAGCCCTAGGTCTTTGTAACAAGTTTTCAAGTTATGTTACAAACTACTCATGAGTGTTGTGTGTACATTTTCAATAGCCTGGTGTCACACTCAGTTTCCCTGTGTAATATGTCTTATTTTAGTGTATTATAGAGCTTAAGTGTCAGGGATCATTCGCTCATTTGGATGTTTCTCTGTGAGGAAACGAATAACAAAGAGTAAAGATAACCTCAAGCTGCGGGGGACTAAGAGTCATCCATGGGGATTTCGCTAGTTGCAGGTGATCAAAACAAACCAGGTCTTTCCAAGTTGTAAGTGTTTTGAGTTTGGATGTGTTTCATTTCATTGTTTATAAATGTAAGTTTTTATTTGTAAAAGGAAGAGTGTGTTAAGTTCCATGTATTGAGCCATTTAATAATCAAAAATGCCTAACGTACAGTTCTTCCAGCTAAAACGCGATACGCGAAACTATACAATTTATAAATTTATCCTGAAAAACTAAAAAGTGACTTGACAATGAAGTTAATCTTTACATCAATGTGTATGAAACGGCAGCAGGCACACACCTGACGGTCCTCTGATGTTGGTAGTCGAGGTCGTGGCTGTTGCCAGAGCGCGGGTAAGAGAAGCTTCTGGAGCTGCGGTGCTGGTGGCTGATGGGATACTGGTGGACGGAGGCGTTGGGCTGGGACGTGCTGTAGTAGGGAGGGGGGATGCTGTTACTGGTTTCACTGCGATAGTCACTGTCCCTGTCGTCCACAGCACTGTCTGGGTCTTCATCTGCACAGAGGCACATGCAGGAGATAAAATCATCAGCTTTTCTGATCGTGTCCTCACAGAGTGCAGTGATAGGAGAAAAGAAGAGAAAGAGAAAGAACATCATGAAAGCAATGATCCCAATCGACAACTTGTAATGTGGGAAAGAGATAAGAGGCTCTAATCAGCACTGAACCAATCTTTTAGTATTATGGTAATTACAGATAATATAGATTAAATGGCAGCATTCAACTGCTGAACCCCTATCAGGCCCATATAGGTCATTTGGAGTGCATCCATACATGAAGCACATGATGAATATCATCTGTGGCTTCCTTCTCATTCTCATCATCATAATTGAACATAAATCCATTCCTGTTCACTGAGGAGATGCTTTATTTTTCTGTGGTGTCCATAGATCAGAGATTAACATCCTGGGGGGAAGTGATGAGGAACTTTAACAGTGCTGAATCAGTCAAAAGCGAAACCAGCATCTATTAATCATTCATCATTATCCATCATCTCCTCTTGCACTCGGACGAAGGCGACTGCTACACCGCTTACACCTTCATCGTCATCTTTCTAGGCCTGTAAACAATAATTAAAAGCATCGAACTTTGTTTCTCACTCCAACCATGTCCCCACATCTCTCTCTCTCTCACTTTCACTTAATCAGCTCACCATCTATCATAACCCCCCTGCTCTTTCGTTTTTCCTGTGTGAACAGAGATGAGATGAGTCTCTGTAGTTGTGTGGGTGAGTCTGACAGACACTTATATAAGACCATCTGCTAATCACAGCAAGAGAGAAAAGGATAGGCGAGGAGATTGAGAAATGGAGATAGACAGGTTTTTTTGCATATACGTATATCTATGTACCTCAGGTTTCCATGTGCAGTCAGGACAGTGCAGTCCATAATGACATATTTTTCATTCTTTTGGCTTTGCTCTGCAGAACATTGGATTTAATATAACACAATGACTGATGTGAAAGGGTCTGTTCACCCAAATCACTCTGGATAATCCACATACCTAGTTGTTTCTCATCTGAACTACTTTTTACCAAAGAATTAGTCCTTATAAAAGCTGTTGTCTGTGCGCATTATCTGCAATAACAAGGACACCATTTCTGGGGAAAAAATGTTGCTGTTCATTTTTCTAAATTCCCTCTTTGTAATGTTGTGAGCACCATGGATATCATTTTATTTTGCTTCATAAACTTCTTGCTTTTTTGACCGTACCGTATCATTTAAAATCTTGTGTGGTAGAATACAGAACCAAATCGATACAAAATATGTGCTTCTCAAGACACTTATGGACTGTGCTGTATCTGTGATGTATACACTTACTTTGTTGTTCTCCCCACAGACTCCAGTTACCTGCAATGGAACAAGAGGTTGTCAGTATTGATTATGAATTGTGCTGGTGTCCAAACAAACATATATTCATGCAATTAACGCTTCAAAGTTCCCAGATGGAGCTGCTGAATGGAAAGAGAGCACAGAGGGATTGCTGCTGAGCCTCCAAGTCTTTCCACCTGCACTAGACAGCTGGCTCAGCAGGCTCAGCAGGCTCAGCAGACACGGCAGCAGCAGCATCCTGGAGGAGCTCGCCTCCAGACATCTGATACCGCTATCGATCCTTTACAGTGCAGCGATCCTTTCCCCTCTAACACACAACAACCCATGTGTGGTTACACGCATAATGCACATGCTGAGTTTAAGCAATCTAATTACATCTCAACAGCTAAACACATAATTCTCTTGTTCAGCAGAAACAAATGACTGGTTTGTACAAACAGTGATCGGTCACTTACAGCACTGGGTTCCTGGTACACGTAGAGGGCGTTCCTGCTCCTCCTGGTAAGAATACTGGAGGCAGACAAATGATAAACTTACATTATGAAACTGGTAGGTGACAGAGAAATTCTTTGTCTATATGCAGGAAATAGATTAAAATGTATATGTGAGACAGAGCTGCCCCGACTATTTAAAAAATCATAATCTCCATTAATTTGGTGAAAAAATAATTACTCAAATGAATAGGAAATTAATTCTATATATTTTAAACTATGCATGTGACATAGTTATTCCCCCAATTAATCATGTTGGCATGTTCCATGTGAGGGTATTCTGGGGTTTTAAAACAAATATGGTGACAGCTTACATCTTGGTCCCTCATGGCATTAAGCTGCTCCAGTTTTTTAGCCCAGTATCGTGCTTCATCCTCAGGGATATCTGAAAACAAATAAAAAAAAAAAACTCAGCTGGCAAAAAAAAAACAACCCAAATGGAGCTCCACCTGCGTAAGCTATTAAAATAGTTGTTCAGTCACAAAACTTTTTGACTAAAAACAGTTTTGTTCTTACAAACTCCACCCAAATGATGTCAAAGTAAGCTAAAAACATTTGCAACTATTATTTGACCCAGATACTACTTGGCCTGCTAAGAACACAGTGACATTGAAAACTGGCCTTTTACAGCCCTGAAGCCTATAAATAGGTCAGGTCCACTAACTGAGGAGTCAGGTGTACAATATCGACAAGAGGAAGAGGAAACAGTCATAAAATGACACCTAATCAATGTAAAGAGGAGCACAGCTTGATCACTGAGAAGGAAAGGACACAAACACTCTCCCTGACACACACACAGTCTTGAATACATATCACCAAAAAATGGGTCAGATAATTAATCAGTCAGGGATTATTGGTGTTCATATATCATCAGTTTGCTGTGACGCTATACAGACAGACATCATTTATTCTAGTCATTTTCTCCTTCCCTCTGGGGTTGATGATTTCCTATATTTTCATATTCTCATCTTCTCCCACCTATTGACAGTTTCTGACTTTTATATGAATATTGATTTCTCACCGAGAGGCAGTTCAAAGCGTGTGTCGAGCAGCACCAGGTGGAGAGTGGGCTCTTTGGTGCCACAGATCTCATTATCAGTCATGATGACCTGAGAGTCCAGTGTGAGCCACTCACCAGGGCCTTCCTGCATACAGAAAGACACATAGACAACATGCTGCAAAAAACGGATGAGCATGATGAATATATGTCTAACCAGTAACTGAAAGAGTCTTTTGAGTGCAGCTCAGTACAGAGTGTTCAACTGAAGTATTTCTTAGTGGTGCTGGTGGTTAGCGGCAAACCTCATTTGACTGTCGGATGCTACGGAGGGGAATCCACACAGTGCCAACCATCGTGTCCCAGATTAACCCTTTGTTCCACACCTCTACAGTCAGACCCAGGTCCAAGCGGTTGATTTCGCTGGAAAGGAGGTGAACAAGAAGTTAAAAGTCAAGAGAGTAAGTAATGAAAATACATGTAAACACAGCCGTAGAAAGTAAGTACTTTTACTTAATTTCTAGGTATGTAAATACAAGGTAAATACAAGGTAACTGCCTATTTCCATTTTATGCTATCTAATAATTCCACTCTAAACTATATTTTAGAAGGACATATTGCACTTTTTACTCCATTACATTTATTTGACAGCTGCAGTTACTTTTCAGATCAATCTTACATTAAAAAAAGTTATAAATGAAAAAAATACAGCACATTATTAAAGACTAAAAATAAATGGTTGCTTGAGGTAAAATATCCAATATTTCAATATAAATTAGAGAAAAGTCCAAAAAGTTTCTTTCTTGAAACCTGCGGATCAAACTACTGATCTGTATATAAAGTAGTTCAAACTATCTTTACATCGAACAGCTACAACAGGATGTCAATTACAAGTTGTATTAGATGGTATTTTTTCCTGAATAATGAGTAATTATAGCATAAAAAAAGTTATGTTTTCCTTTCACTCTGTTCCAAAACAAATACATACGGATCAAGGTCTTTACGACTCGACAACAGAAACGAACATGTTTCTCCACATGTGCTGCCAAAAGCAACACAAAATGAAAGTTCCTTGTAGTTGCTTTACGTATATTTTGCTGACAAACCTTTTACTTAAGTAAGAGTTTGAACAAAGGACTCTAACATGTAACAGAGTATTTTCACATTGTTGCATTGGTTCTTTTACTTGAGTAAAGAGTACTATTTTTACTTCTGTTTAATGCTAAACACACACGAGCACTCATACACACACAAGATGCACAGTAATTACTTGTGGGCTTCGCTGTGACAAATATAAGACACATCTCTGTGGGAGCAAGCCTGAGAGAATCTAACATAAAACATTTACAAGACAGCAGGAAGCAGGACAGAAAGAAAAGAGAGAGAAAGAGAGAGAGAGAGAGAGAGAGAGGGAGAGCGGGGGATGAATAGGGGGAGGGAGGAGAAGAGTGTGATGAAGGCAGTGGAGGAGGTGATTGTATCGCATGCCTGGAGGGAGAGAGTGGGAACTTTAATTAAGAAATAGGGGGACTGGATTTCCTGTCTCAGTGGTGACTCCTTTTAGGAAACGTGCCTGTTTGATTCATAGCAGTGACTGAGGGGGTAGAGTCATTTAAAGGCAGTTTGAAGGAGGGATGAGGATCTCTCTGCAGCCCAAACATTACATAACACAGCTTCACTGATGCAACCCCAGTACAATGCTCAACGCCTCCGAAAATCATACAAATGCACAGGACTCCGCAGCCTGCCTGCCGCATCCCACATGCTAAACCCTTCGCCCATATGCTGCTACTCTGTCAGTACCACACTGGGTTTTCTCTGCATGCCAGATACTCTGCGTTGCATAATGTTTTATTGATTGGAACAAGCAATCATTCTAATATTTATTGAAACACAAGCTGAAACAAACTCATTTAAAAGTGGAAAATGCTGCTAATGATGCCTTGAGATCAGAAATAGGAGGAGAGGGAAGAGGGAATATGTGGGGAAAAGTAAGGTTGAAATGGAAAGAGGAGGAGGAGGGGCTGAGTAGATGAAGATCAAGGAGCTGTGTTTAGAAGAAGTGACAGAGGAGAGGAAGGAGGGGCTGGGAGGGAGCCAAGGTTGAGAACGAGTATGAGAGGGGCAAAAGTGTCGAGGGAGAGCAGATGAAAAAGAGGATGAGACGGTTGTTGGAGGCGGAGGTGCGGATGTGGAGAGTAAGAGCTACGTGAAACAATGCAGGGATGAAGGGCACTTGGGATGGAGGAGTGAAAAAGGTTGATAGAAGCAAGAGATAAAAAAAAAACATAAAAGCACTCAAGCAGCTGAAGTGGAGAGTAGATGAGAGGATGGAAAGGGGAAGCAGAGGAAAGAGCGAGGGAGGGGGAGGAACAGAAGGAGAAGAGAGAGTTTTGTCTGAAGATAAAGAGGGACTCACAACATGAAGTCTTGCTCCCAGCTGGGCAAGTTGCCCCTGACAGCAATGGTTGTGCTCTTCACATTTTGCACCTTTAGAGTCACATAAGTGTTGAACTTTTCTGTTTAGAAGAGAGGGATGAAGAAAGAGATGTGTTACAATGAGACACCCCTGTATTAGAAAACATAATATAGTCCCTGTGAGATATAGATCTTAAATAATTAAGCTGGGGTAGTTTTCTGGGTACATTTATGAGTACATCTCTGGTAAACACAAGATTTAAAGCTGTGCTTTAGCATGATTCTTTGAAGGAAAACTTTATTCTACATAGCTGTTGAGGAAATCAGCTATTCAATTAGACGAATATAATTTTTTTAGCATGGTTATGAAGATGCCATATATTGTTGGTCGCCTTAGACCTTCTTTAGTCGAGGGCAGCCCTACAATTCTTTTATAATTACCATCCTGTTTTCTTTGCAAACTTCTGGTCTGTAAAGCCCTTTGAGATGACAGGCTGTGAGTTGAGGCTCTAGCTAGCTACATGTTTATGAATAAAACATGTCTCAAATGTGTCAGTATTGGCCAAATATTTCAGCTCGTTTTGCCTTATGCCAACTGTAGCTACCAGGTTGCCTTGACTCTCTTTTTCCTGTCTTCATTTTTTATGTTACTTTGCAGTTGCTGCCATGCCGGAAAAGTAACTTTTTCCTGCAGGATTTTCCACCAGGGAATCAGACTTTCCCCAATAGGAACTCCCTCTCGAAAATGGACTTTGATTGGCCAAAGTCTCTTTATTTATGCCTGAAGACAGAGCTATGGAATTGCAGAAGTCTAGTTTTGAATTACCATATGCTGAAAGATTATTATGGATTTTTTGCCCAGTGACACCAACAACAAAAAAAAACTGCCTGCTCCAGCTTTAATGGTTGCAGCATGTAAAATGTCCTAAGTCTGCTTAAAGATTTATGTCACATAACAGCGAGTCTCTGCCTCGTTCTATTTCCAGGATGCCAGGTCTTACCTTGGGGTCCATCCAGCTTGGCTTTCTTCACTGTGGACACACAGAGAGGGACAAAGTCACACACAGGAACACCATCTGCTTTCACTTCTGAACGCTCCTGCATCCTCTTTACACAGATATCAGACAACAAGAGGATGCTTGTGATAAATTAAAACACAGTCTGTGAATTATGCTACATTACACTCGTGGAAATTACTGTAAAAATGCTACAAATTTTAAGACATCACCATTAACAGACAGCGGGTTGGCAGTGCATATTCACTTACAACATGAGCGTTGACGCAGAGAACTGAAATTGCAACTATGCAGATTTGGACTAAGTGCGCTGCCTTTTTGCCATAAGGTCCAGACCTATTGGCAATGAGTGTGGTGATGAAACATAGAAACACACAGCGCAGGAAAACATGCCTCATCAGTACAGATGGTACATTACATGCAAATAAAAATAACTACATAACAAAGATTAAACAGATGATAAAAATAGGTATATTATGCTCATAAAATAACGTGATTTTAATAGAAGAAATCCCAGTTGTAATAGTAATAGAAGTGGTGTGGGTTTAAAATTGAACACATCAACTTGCAAGAGCCCAATCATGCATATTAACTCTGGGAATGTCTTTATTGTAAATGCATTCAACGGGAAAATTCCCACCTTTATCAAGTACAATGTATCAGAGGATTTTACAGAGTACAGTTAAATCCCAAGCTCTCTCTCTGCAGCACCTTTTTACCAGCTTTGACGTAACTCACACATACATTTTTAATGCTCTACCACTCACTGCTCCTCACCCCACACACACACACACACACACGATATACCACCATACCACACTGCAGGTGTGTACACATCACACACACAGGTTTGCAATAATAAGATGCAAAGCTCAGTATGCTATGTAAGCGAACCAGCACCTTTATCGCCCCTTGAGAAACGCGGCGTGAAGACCAATTCACGACTTATCACACACCACTCTCCACAGACTATCCACACCAGAACTGGTCGCCATAGTAACCACCACAAAATGAAAAGTTGATGAAAAATTGCCCTGAGTCAGCAAGGCACTTTCCTTGTTTCTATTTCTACTTTTACTTTGTATTTGTTTAATGAAACATACAAAGTCGAGCTAAATCCGCAGCTTAAGTGCCCTGCTGTTACATCAGCAGGCACAGACGCACACAAACACACACTCAACTGCAGTGACTCACTCACACCTGCAGCAGTGAAAAATATTTAACTCTGCTTCTATTCATACCTCACCAACCTTAATGTCAACTCAACATGGACAACACACATAAACACACATGTAACCTTTGCTTCTTTACTTTACCCACACCTGGAAGTACTTTTATATTTTTGCCAATTCAAGTGGAACCTGGTCTTTACTTCTAGAGCAGTGTAAAGTCACTATCATGCATTGCCTCTGTGTGAGTATACAATATTTGACTCTTTTTTTAAAACTGTGAAAACTTGAATAACTCCATAGTCAGCCAGGGAGTTTTTTCAATGTCAATTTGGTGCAAATGTACCTTTTATTGGATATTATCCCATTCTTATAGTAGACAATGCTATGATCACACAGACACTGTATATTGCTCTAATGGCATCAACCAAAAGCCTTAGAAAGCTGTGAATCTCTTGGTTCAGGAACAATTTAAAGCTTGTTTCAAGCAACGGTTATTTAATGTTTTGTAGAACATGTCTATAACATCAATGCTATGCTAGTCTTCTCTAGCACTTGATCACCATCCATTTGAACATCCAAAAAGACATAATCAAATACATTGAATGAATGAAGACCAGAAACGAACCATGCTATGCTTTCAGCAGTCCTTTACAGTGTTCAGGAAGACCACATTAGAGTCTGCTTTGTGCTGTGTTTTAGTGTCAACACTAAAACACAGCACAAAGTAAATATATCAGTACATGAGGAGGATCAATAAAAAAGGAATTGGATTTTCGACAGTGGAAAGCTGAAGCTTAATAATAGCACACAATCATAAATCTCTCTGACAAGGTGAGTTACTATGACAAATGCCCACAAGCCCCACAAACAATATTTTCTTCACAATTGCATGTATCTAGGCAGACAGGACGACCCCAACATAAACATACAAATACTGTACATGTCACCGCCTATAAGTCATAAACACATGCGTCTGTGGAGGGCTGTAACATTGGATCAATTAGCTGAAATGTAGGTTATGGGTAAGGAGCCTAGAATCGGAGAACGAGGTCAAAGCTATAACTATCTGTCACCATCTGATTACATGTCTAAAAGGATATAATAAATCATAGCGTGTTTGTTTTTTATTCTTTAATCAGAGGATGCACAGCACAATCTGCGAGACTCAACAGTAAATTTTGTGCAACCCCATCTTTTTTGGGCAGAGAATTCATTCAGGAAGTACCTCTGACACAGCAAACTCTGACTTATGGGAACTAAGCCGATTGCCAAGAAAGCAGAGACTCATCGGGGAATCAAGAAAACCCTTCAACATGAACTGTCAGAGAATGTAAAGTAGGGAGTGGGTGAGCTGAGTTCAGCCATCCAATGACAAAATGAGGGCTGACATGATTCAGATAGACAACGCTTTATACTGAAGTATCATATATAAACGCAGATCTGCAGCAGTCCTTGCAACTGCTGACAGAAACATTACACTCCCAGATTTAGTGTCCAAATCAAGACAGGAAGAAAACTGGACTTGAAAGTATATCTGCAGTAAAAGATGCCAAGTTTTTCAGAGTTAATCTGTTTCTGTGTCTGAATTCTGCTTTGTCTGCAGATGCTCCAAAGAAATGCTGCCTATTCAAGAGGCACAAAGTACTGTGGAGGCCAGAAATAGCTCCAGTCAGGTAAGCATGAATGATGTAACAGGAACAGAAAGAGGGCTCTCAGCCAAGTCTCGTAGTCTACGACACTGACAGCCGCAGCCGGTGTTTATGAATGAATAACGCTCAGGGTCTTAATGACACCTGGGACTGACTCAGTGCAGGGACAGTCAGTGGGTGGACCTGGCAGGACAGGATGAGGTGGGTAGCATCCATAATGGGTCTGACGTATAAAAGGTGACTTTGAAATACCCCTAACTTTCACTTTGTCTCCACATTGACATTTTTCCATCTACGACAAATATCTAAGCTAAAACATAACTCCACACACTCATTTACTTTTAGGGCTTCAACTCATTAATATTATCTTTAAAATATCTGCAAGTTATTTTCTCTATGAATTGATTAATTGGGTCTAGAAACTGCAATATCATAGAGACCAAGGTCATGTCTTCAATATCTGTCATTTATGGTTGGAATATGACTTAACAATTAATCAATTATCAACATAGCTGAAGATGGATTTTATTTGCATCCCTTGAGAAATAAACAATTGCTTTGGCTCTGATTTGGATGTTTTACCATTTTCTACTGACATCTTATACAGGCCAACAATGAATCAGTTAATTGAGAGTCAAATGATAAGGTTGTATATTGACAATAGTCTGTTGATACATTACCCAGTAGGATACAGGGGTTATGATTCAATAAGTTGCAATATATTGTGATACTGGAAGCAAGGCAATGTATTGTGAATATTTAAAATCTAATTTAGTATAAACAACACACCATCAGATGCATAAAATCTGAGTTAGAAAAAGTTAACTTTTATGCAGTCAGAACAGTGAGCTCTGAATTTGCATTCATTGGAATCCCTATAACATCCAACATTATAGAACTACTTTTTGTGCAGTCTGCTGAAAATCTTTTTATGTAAACTATTGATTACAAATCAAATGTTTTTTTGCCATTATCATATTGAGGACAAACAACTGTCAATTGTGTTTGTTCCAGTTTAAGTTAACACAACATTCTCATAATAAGAGAGTTGTTTTTGCAGTTATGCTGATTCAACCCCAATCTGTCCAGCAAAAGCTTAAAAACATATACTGGATGACAAAAAATTCCGTTTGAGAGGGGTCCCATCAGCTCTGACCATATATTCCCTTGATTGCTGCACCCTGGATGTGCAGCTTTAGGCAGTGTCACTTGATGAGCAATCACAGCAGATGCTTATTCATCGCACTGACAGGCAACAGTGTCAGCATCAGGAGGTTTTCAGGGGAGTCTGCTAGGAGGAGGTGACGCATCGCTTCAGGGAAAAAACGTTGAGAAGTGACGAGCACCTCCAGCCGGCTCCGAGTATTCCCTCACGACCACATCGGAGCGGCAGCGCAGAGGCGGCGGTGCGGCAGCGGCAGGGGCTTTTCCTCGTCCTCCACCTCCTTTGACTGCCCACGCATGAATGAACAGAGCGGATGACACACACACACACACACACACACACATCTTTATATAGTTGTGAGGGCCACGATTGTTGAGTTGTGTTTGAGGACTACCACTTCCCCAAGCCCAACATTTCAGGGTTTAGCATCTCTGTTAGGACCTTTCCTGAAATTCATACAGATGATTAATTAAGGCCTTTAGAGGCTATCCTAGCATTTTCTTTGTGAGGACCGGGCATAATGTCCTCACAACTAAAAATGTCCTCACAATGTTGGTGTTCTGCCAAGGCTTGGCCCTCACAACTATATAAAGACAAGCACACACACACACACACACACACACACACACACACACAGCAACAGTACCCACCAGGGAAGAAAAACAGAGGTTCTCCTCCTCCATGTAGACATTTATAGAAACTCAAAGAGGCTATAAATGTTTGCTGGTTTTAACAGTCACGACTGGGCTAGCCTGTAACAACTGCTTCTTTTTTTGCTGTCAGGTAACTCATTCATAACAAGCATCTGTATTTGAGTGAATTAAACAGACATGTCATTCAGCCACAGTGCCGTTAAAAGTCTCCCAGAGGCATCCCCCACTATAAACGTGCCGTGTTTCCGTTAGCTGCTGTGTAATTTAATGACTGATCAGCACAAACCCTCCGCTGCTCCGGCTACACTGACTTTTCCACGGAGCTGATAGCCCGCAGGCTCTGTCAGACAACTGGTGCAGCTAAACCGCCAGCAAGTAACTCAATAACATCAAACATAGAGGGTTTAATTCCCCCCTTAAATGTCCTCTCTTACCTCCCACACATAGCAGGGACATCTCTGATAGCGGCGTGCGCGTCCCCGGCTGTCCTCTACTGAGTGCTCCGTGATTTGTTTGGTCAGTCCGTTGGTCTCTTGGTTACAAAAAAAAAACTCTAACCGCCGAACCGTTACCCTAAATGGTAACGGAAACCAATTAGCATCATGTCAGAAGCGCTCGGCTCTTTCTCGGAGCTGTTGCTCTTTCGGCAGGACAAGACACACAGGAGTGAATTCCTCGCCCCCCTCTTCTTCCTCCTCTGCATTGCCTCCTCAGCTCTCCTCCTCCGCTGCTGCTGCTGCTGCTCCTCCTGCGCGCACAGCCATCTTGTTTCAGTAAGCAGCACCCTCCGCGCGAGGACAGCTCCCTCGCGCCGCGCCGCCCTGACGTCACGGTTGATGAGTAGCAGGCAGGGAGAGGAGCTCGCGGTGGGGTGAACGGAGGAGACAGAGACGGGATGGGGCTGGATTAATACCGGCCTGCCTCCTCGGTGTAAATGCACCCAGTGAGGAATTTCATTCATTGTTTTCAAGGTTACAAAACATTTAGAAAAAGTTGGCTTTTTGTGCTATTTTTATCTATTAAACGTGCTTTACCTACGTAACCTACAGCAATATTCAATTAACAGATGTTTATCATAGGGGTGGCCAACTGCAATATAACTGTACAATAAGTCACCTCTGGTTGGAAGAGGGGGCCGAGCCCCCTTAAATAAATGTCTTGCCCCCTCAAATCAAAATTTTAGAAGTTGAGAAAGCACATTTTAATATACTCAGAAATTAATATACATTACAATTTGACAAAATTATCTGCAGTAGCGGGAAAATCCGCCGAAAAGGGACACACGATACACGATTGTTGGTTGAAATCTGGATGAAGGATGTTTTGCTTTGTTTTATTCATTTATTTACATTTTGAGTTCCACAGTTATCCAATTTTAATGTGTCATGCAGCTGTATAGACACGTGTTATGGGCAGTCACACAAATGATGCGAATATTGGTTATTTGTGACTACTCGCTTCTTTGTGGGCCAGCAATTATATTAGGGTGGCTGTGGCCCCTGCTGGCCAACACAGTATTTTGATTTTTAATGTACACTAAAAGTCATTAGTACCAATCCCCACTTTTTTTTATTAATTAAATTTTTATTTCCCACATGAAAGCCTAAATCCTCTTTAAAGCCTTACTCCACGTGGTTTGTATCGTCTAATGATCTTACAAATTAGGTTTGATAATTGAACACAAATCAAAAGTGGGTTTATTTTGTAATAAAATCTGATTTCCTTAAATCTCAACTTTACACATAGATTTCATTTGAGGCCTGAAGTAGCCTTAGTAGTAGTGTGTCTTCTTTGTTCATGTCTATTGTCTGCTAACAGATATGAGGAAATACTTACAGTTTTTTGTATAGCTAAACAATCATTAACAGGTGTGTTTGCTACAGATTTAAATTCTGGTGTGAGAGTTAAATAAACCTCCTGTGCAGATGGCGATTTCGTTGTACTATCAATAACGTACGCCGGGGGGCAGCAAAGGGCAGCTATGGCCGTCGAGACTACAAGAAATACTGAAAGCGATGTAGTGCGTTGTTTACGCCTACACTCGGTTCAAGATGGCTGCTGGAGACAACAGCGGCAGGCCTCCTTGCCTTAATTTCTCCGGTCCCGGTCCTTTGGGAAACAGCCAGCCCAGCAACAGCGTTTTCTCCATGCCAGCATCCAACGGCGGAGCGGTCGGTGCGGCCGGGGGAGCCCAGGGAGCTGCGAGGCGTCCCAACCCGCAGCTGGGGCCTGGCGGGGGAGACAGCAACGGTGTTTCGAGCGGAGCTCAGCCGACTGCGCAGAACTCCCTGCAGCAGTCCGCTGCGGCAGGTGCTGCGGCAGCTGGGGCCATGGCCACACCGGCGTCCAACATGGCATCCACCGCAGCGTCAAACGCGTCGGCGTCGGCGGCACCGACCGCCACTCCGGCGGCCGCGTCCGTGTTGGTGTACCGAGAGCCAGTGTACAACTGGCAGGCGACGAAGAGCACCGTGAAGGAGAGGTTTGCTTTCCTCTTCAACAACGAAGTGCTCAGTGACGTTCATTTTTTAGTGGGCAAAGGAATGGGGGTTCAGAGGATACCTGCGCACAGGTAAGAAGATTAGCTGCAGCTCAGTACCCGCAACATTAGCCAGCTAACTGTGAATCTGCAAGGCGAAAAGACTCAACCTCTGTTGTTCTGTGTTGTCGCTGATTGTTGACATTGTCAGGTTTGTTCTGGCGGTGGGGAGCGCAGTGTTTGATGCCATGTTCAACGGTGGGATGGCGACGACCTCGACTGAAATAGAGCTTCCTGATGTGGAGCCAGCTGCCTTTCTGGCACTGCTAAAGTAAGGAGAGAGTGAGGCCGAGAGTGAGCCATTTAAATTGACTGTTTGGGTTTCCTGAAAAGTGGGCGTGTATTTTTTTTCAATACGTCTATTAGCATTAGGGAGATAGCAAGAATTTTGCGGGTGAATTTAAGCTCAGATGATGCAACATCAAATGTCATACCAATCGCATTATCATTTGATTATAATTAAGCTTAGCATGCAAGATACAGTGGTGGAAGGTACCTAAGTACATTTACTCAAGTAATGTAGATAAGTACGATATGGGGGTATGTGTAATTTACTCGAGTGTTTAGATTGTATGTAACTTAAGTTTTTACACTACATTTAGCTGCCAGGACCTGAAAAGGTCTAGATTTAACATAAAAACATGATCAATATAAAATGATTAGACTTTTTTTTTAAATAAATAAACCTCATAACGGTATATTAAGTAGCTAAAAAAAACCCTACCTTTACATAACTAAAAGGCTGCTAACATAAATGTATCAAATAATAATCCAATCATATATTTGGAATATATTTAACAATCTGAATGGGACCATTCTTCAGTACTTTTACTTTTGACACTTTAAGTACATTTTGATGCTGTACTTTTACTTGTAGTGAAGTGATAGTAAAAGTAGTAGTACTTTTTACTTAATTAAGCGATCTGAATACTTTTTTCCACCACTGCAAGACACTAAATTGTAGTGTGTATATATATATATATATATATATATATATATATATATATATATATATATATATATATATATATATATATATGTGTATATATATATATATATATATATATGTGTATATATATATATATATATGTGTATATATATATATATATATATATATATATATATATATATATATATATATATATATATATATATATATATGTGTATATATATATATATATATATATATATGTATATATATATATATATATATATATATATATATATAAAAAATTTAGTCAACTAACATGCTTCAGTTTGATGACTAATCGATTTGTTGATTTAATCAATTGACCTGTAAAATTGAGTTTTCACACAAAGAATAACGCAAAATCACCACTTTAAATGTTGTGTTTTCACTCAATATATACGTCATTCAGCATGAAAAAAAGCATTTAAAATTACTTATACTATTTTTTACTAAATTGTGTCCCATAATAAATTGTATCATCTTGTATAACTTCTTTTAGGTTCCTCTACTCTGATGAAGTCCAGATCGGGCCTGAGACGGTGATGACCACGCTATATACAGCTAAAAAGTATGCAGTGCCAGCACTGGAGGCTCACTGTGTGGAGTTCCTCAAGAAGAACCTGAGAGCAGACAATGCTTTCATGCTGCTCACACAGGTCAGCTTCCTACAGCTATGAATGTTGACCAGTTCTTACGTGTGTGTGACTGATTGTACTGCCTCTATATATTAATATGCCAAAAATGACTGCAGTGTCTCCTAGTTTTGCTGACGTAGATTTTGTGTGCCAACACAGTATGCACAGTATGTGCAATAGAGCTGAAACTTTGACCCACAGAGCTGAACATCATTTTATATTATTTGATACTGGTGCTGATATGATAGCTGGGATTCAATGCATTTTCCCCCAAAAAATAAAACAACAATTAAAGATATAAACATTCTTTCTGACAAAACCCCTTAAAAAAATAATTAACAAAATAAGCCAAAGCTCTCAAATGTTACATGTCGTCTGAACAGTCTTCTTAAATTGGCAGATTTATGATTTTAAGAGTAAGTAAAGATGATTATGCCATCTTTTGGTATTTGTCAGTTTTTGACTTGGTGCCATGAACATAATTTGTTCCATAGCAAAAATTATTAAGTTTTGAGAGCCAGTCCTACTCTTTGATCTCATGCATTAGTGCGTATCTGCAGTGCTTGTACTGTACTTATTGACTTGTTACTCATTGAGAGGAATGATCATTTATTTATCAATAACTCAGCCTTGAATTCTTGAAGAACACTTGAAGTAGTGAGCATACGTCTGGATAAATTAAACTTATATTTTATCGCATGAGCTGTGTGAGAGTTTGTAAACCGGTATTTTGATGATATTTTGCTGTTGTAAAAATGCAGCTCACATTTATTTTAATTCATCAAGAATATTGTCAGTTTTTAAGTTCTCTTCTCTTCATTTTTGTATTCTTTGTTTCAGGCACGGTTGTTCGATGAGCCTCAGCTTGCCAGCCTCTGTCTAGAAAACATTGATAAGAACACTGGAGATGCTCTGGCTGCTGAAGGCTTTACGGATATAGATTTGGGTAATGGCGCCTTGTGATTGTCATTACCTTATAAATATTTCAGAATAACAGCCAAACTGACTATTGGTTTTTCATCTCTTTCTCCCCTTAGATACATTGGTAGCCGTGTTGGAGAGGGATACTCTGGGAGTGAGGGAGGTGCGTTTGTTTGGTGCTTCGGTGCGTTGGGCCGAGGCAGAAGCTCACAGGCAGCAGCTGCAGCCCACACCTGAGAATAAACGCAAAGTGCTGGGCAAAGCTCTCACACTCATCCGCTTCCCTCTCATGACCATTGAGGAGTTTGCTGCAGGTGAACAAAAACACAAAGAAATCAACAAAGTAGCTTTTCTTCCATGTTTTTTCTTCCTTTTGCGTCCATTCTTATCTCTGCCAAAGCACACACACCTTAATAATAATAATAATAATACATTTTATTTGGAGGCGCCTTTCTTGGCACTCAAGGACACCGTACAAAAGATAGAAAAGATTCAGCAATAAAATACAATAAAATACACAGAATTAATAACAATACAATACAAAAGATAGATTCTGTGCTTCAGACCCTGATCCTTGTCTTCGTCCCGTCTTAGGTCCAGCCCAGTCCAGTATTCTGACTGACAGAGAGGTGGTGAGTCTCTTTCTCCACTTCACAGTAAACCCAAAGCCTCGTGTTGAGTTCATCGACCGGCCTCGGTGCTGCCTCCGCGGGAAGGAGTGCAGTATCACACGTTTTGGACAAGTGGAGAGCCGCTGGGGTTACAGCGGGACAAGCGACCGCATCCGGTAAGTGTGGAGCAGAGCGTTTCAAAAATGTAATTACAATTAATAAATTATTTAATACATTGGCCTGTGATTTTAGTCAACCTCGGAAATGTGAGTCAACTCTCAGAGTTTCATCTTCAAATACGAAAAGATTACTTTGGCTGCATTTCTGTGCTTCACTCAAACTTAAACTACTGACAAGTCTTCAATGTATTTCTTTCTTATATGTATCAGTAAGAACATAAGATAAAACTGATAATGTGACTACTACCCCTACTATACTGTATAATATAAAACCTGGAAAAAAACGTCTGTACTGCTATCATCACACGAAAGAATATTTACTTAAATAAAAAAAAATAAAAATCCCTGGTTGACAAAATTGACAAATGTTTGCATGGATTAGCACTGTACTCAATATGGACCTTTTTCAAGGCAAGTACATGTGTAACTAATAACTTTAACAATGTCCCTGTTTCATTAAAGTGACCACTTCCATGGCTCCAGTGTAGAGCATGCTGTGACAGAAACAGTGTTAATGTTATTGGTTACACCTGTGCTTTCTCTGTTACGACCAGCTGTAAAAAAGGGACCAAATATTGAACACACAGCTCCACACAGTTATCTATCTCTTGATATATTCCTGTTGTGTTTTTCTTCTCAGGTTTTCAGTAAACAGAAGGATATTTGTGGTTGGGTTCGGTCTCTACGGCTCTATACATGGACCCACAGACTACCAAGTTAACATCCAGGTGTGAAACCAAACTCTTCAAAAGTTATTGTCATCTATTGCTGTATGTTGTAGGTGTGTAGTATAACTTATTTTGGATGTTTGTGTCTCTCTGTGCAGATCATACACACAGACAGTAACACGGTGCTAGGCCAGAACGATACAGGCTTCAGCTGTGACGGGTCACACAACACCTTCAGAGTCATGTTCAAAGAACCAGTGGAGATATTACCCAACGTCAACTACACTGCCTGTGCTACACTGAAGGTCTGTGATATGTTCACAATATCACCACATAACCATGCATTCAAATTCATTTTTTTTTGTTTTTCCATCAGCAAAAGTCGTAGATAGTAGTGATACCTGGTGCTTTTTTTGGTACCACTTCTGTGAGGTTCCAAGTGGGTTGAGCCAATACTTGAACATGGTGTAAAAGATTAGAGCCCGAACGAGATGGGATTTTTGAGACCAATGCCTAAACTGATTTTAGAGGGGGGAAATTAATTGATATGATGGCTGATATAGTAACTTTTTGAGCTGGAATGAAAATAGACCTTTTTTATGTGGATTGTGCGCCAATTTTTCACTGCTCTGCAAATGTACCCAGAGAGCTACTTTATAAAACATAAAACTTTATTAATAATATTTAACATTGTTATACAAACAATGTATTGCATTGACAGCCAATTCTATTAATGGTAACTGAGAGAATAAATAGCTAAATAAACATCCTTACTGTTCAGTTTTCAGTCAATTGTTGACTATTAAAATAATCTTAATAACGCCTAGCAATGTTTTGCTAGTTTTGTTATACTGTGTAAAGAAAGTTTTTATAACAACACATATTGGACAGCATATACAAGGTGAATCTCAATAAATTAGAATATCATGGAAAAGTAAATTTCCAGTAGTTCAAGACAAATAGCCCCAACCAAGTATTGAGTGCATATAGATGGACATAGTTTTCTGGCCAACATTTCCATATTAAACATTCTTTTTAAAATTGGTCTGTTGTAATATTACAATTTTTTTGAGACACCGAATTTTAGGTCTTCATTAAATGTAAGCCATAATCATTTTAATTAGAAGAAATTAAATAAATTAAGACATGAACTTTTTCATTCTGTGTGTAATGGATCTATATAATGTGTTATTTACACTTTTTGAATTGAATTACTGACATAAATAAACTTTCTATGATTTTCTAATTTATTGAGATGCACCTGTACACTGATTTGATAGGCCAAAATCGGCCAATAATATCGGTCAACTGATATATCTGTCAGGCTCTAGTAAAAATAGCCAAGCTACAGCCTCGTCATCAAAAGCAATGGTGATTTTTTTAATCAGTCAACCGATATATGTCGTACACTAAGCCATACAATTAAAAAAGTGCAGATGTTCCTCTGTTTGGTTGCTGATGAAATGTGAAAGTGGCGTATTTAACATGAGGTCATGGCAGTTTTATGCAGCTACACTCAAAATACAACCATCTGCACAGTGGTGATCAGGTGGTCGAGCCTCGGTATTAGGCTTCAATTTTGGGGCTCATTGTTAAGTGCAGCATGTCAAAAAAAGTTTTGCACAGCCTTCAAAAAGCTTGTTTTGCCTGATTAACACTGCAAAAATTTAATATTCTATTTACTCTCTTAGAAGATAGAACTGACAAGTATTCACAATTGAAAAGCTTGACCTAAATAGGAAGAATCTATTGATCAACTCTTCAATTAATCTACTGCCAGCGTTTCTGCTCTAGTCCCCCCACCCCCTTGTGATATTTTTTTAATATCTACTCTGTCACTGCAGTGCTGGCTCCAGCTGTGTATTCAACCTCTCTGTCTGCATTTCAGGGCCCAGACTCTCATTATGGGACGAAGGGAATGCGAAAGGTAACACATGAGTCATCATCCACTGGCACAAAGACGTGTTTCACCTTTTGCTACGCGGCGGGCAACAACAACGGCACTTCAGTAGAGGACGGACAGATTCCTGAGGTCATCTTCTACACATAGTCACCTCTGACAAAACAACGATCTTCCATCAAATGTGACAACCTGACACCAGCGCGGGGCCACACCTCAGCAGCCGTTCTGGGGACTAATCTCTCAGACATCATTCTGTCCCCTCCATATAGTGCACTACTGTCGGCCACATGGGAAGACAAACAGCCGTAAGGCAATGTAGGTCACTACATGGGGGCGTAGCTTGTCATTTGAGAAGCTGTCTCTCTCTTTCTCAGCGGCTTCCTTCACCCCTTTGTGTTGTAGTGATGCCAGCCTCTGAAACAGACATGACTGTAACCGACTCCACAGGGGAGGGAGAGGGGGAGGGAGGAGCCTCTGAGATTATTCACAGTATCGATGTCATGGCTGTGGATCGACGGCATAAGGCTTGACACTGAATTCTACTTGAGCTGTACAATTCCCCTTCCACAGCATTAGTGCACAGGAGTTGCAACTGTATGAATGTACAGTTTATCAGATTTGCCAAGACAAGATCCTCATCACCGTTCAGTACAGACCAGCATTTCACTCTATCCCACATCAACTGTAACTTCCATAGACCTCATAGGCTTTATGAACTGTTTGAACCAAACTTCATATTAATCTTAACAACATGATAATGGTAAGGTTAAATGGTTTTGGATTTCTACATACAATACAATCTGTGATATCTTGTGTCCTTTGCTTGGTAGTTGCCTATACCCAAGATACCTTGCACTTCTTGGCCTTGCATATGTTGATTTGGTTGTTCTATGGATGCACACTAACTCTTCAGATATGTTTCTTTTTTTGCTTTGTTTTAAAAAGTGTGGGCGGAAGAGCTTTCCCTCTTGGTGTGGAAGTGAAAGGGTTGTATATTAAAGCGGCATTTATTAACATTGTATATGTAACTTGAAATAACTATTGATTAAAGAGTGAAGAAAAAACATTGTGGTGCTTGTGTTTTTGGAAAAAAACCTTTTCCTCGGAGTAACACTTAAAGGTCCATTGTGTAGTATTACACATTAAACTTTCATTACTATATTTTCATTAGTTTATTAACACCTAACTAAGAATCATTTTATCCACTTATAATGAGCTTTTTAACATATGGAGCGGATTTGCAATGTTTCACCACCTTGTTTCTACAATAAACTAGAAACAAAACAAACACCTACTCTAAAAAATATGTTTTTCGTGCCAAAGCACACACATCATCGCAGATTTCATGTTCATGTGTTTCCTTGCATTGCCATAGCTCAGGGTAAGGCAACCTGCGGCTCTGGAGCCTCATGTGGCTCTTCAGGCCATCTGCAGTTGCTCCCTGTGGCTGTGACAGAAACCATTCCTCCAAGTGAAACGGTTATTTCATAACATTTTAAATTCAATCATTGGTGATCATCATCATTAGGCCCAAATGTATTCTTCAGTTCAGTGCACTTGTGCTTTACTTGAGTATTTTCCATTTTATGTAACTTTATACTTTTACTCCACTACATTTATCTGCCAACTTAAGTTTACTTTTTTTTTAATTTTATTAAATGTAAGTAGTAAAAATGAGTCTAACCTTTACAAAATTAAAATAACATAAATGCATCAATACAGATAATGAAATATTTTTGGAATATATAAAACAACCTGATTGGGGTCATTCTGCATCATGAGTACTTTTACTTTTGATACTTTAAGTACATCTTGATGCTGATACTTTTGTACTTTTACTTAAGCAAGTTTTGAATATAATACTTTTACTTGTAGTGGAGTCATTCTGCAGAGTGGTGTTAGTACTTTAACTGAAGTAAGGGATGTGAATACTTTTCCCACCACTGTGTGTAGCTTATATATGGCGTTCTATTTAACCTTTAACCAACTCAAATGTTAAACAGTCTACAGCGCCTTTCACTTTTAGTCATCTTCAAGTCTAGTTTAGAGATATTTCTTCTGGGTCCAGCCTCTTATTTCCACTTGGGTCCTGGCGGCATTCATACAAAATCATATTAATAAGTGCTCATTATGACCTGTAAGTAATGTTGGTAGGCTAATTTAGACTTAGTAGATTTTACAATCTATGCTTTTTTCTTCTTTTTTTGGCCAACAGTGGCTCTTTTGTTAGTAAAGGTTGCTGACCTCTGCCATAGGTTCTGCTACATGCTTGGAAAGGGAGGGTTGTTCAGTTGGTTCACTTTACACCTAGATGCCACCAAATTGTGCAAACTGGTTCACCAACCTTGAGCAAATATTCATTTTGGGAAACATGGTTGTTCATTTTATTGCAGGAAATTAGCTCGAGTTGAGAAAATCAACCCCACTCTTTTGTTTGTCTGCTAAAGGTAAGGGTAAAGGCTAAACCCATCTACAAACGCCCAGCATGTTCACCAAACAAATGTAAGAATGGTATCCATCTCCTCATCTAAATCTAGAGAAATAAAAGATTTTCAGGAGTCACATTTCATGAGTTGAATGTTTTTATTAATTACATCCACTGAACAAAGGTCCAATCCAGAGAGTTAAACTTCTGTAACACTTTATTGTTGTTTCCATGGTTTTATCTGGCCATGACCCATTTAAATACGCATTATTGCAGCAGTATCACAGTGCACTGTACAGGCCCATCCTTGCGGATGAGAGGGGAAAAGGGGGATGATGTGGAGGAAAAGAAGAAACAAGAAATACAACTGCTTTGATCCAATTGCTCCCCAAAACCCTCGCCCTAGGCACTTGGTGTACTGTAGCTGTGAAATGAAAAGAGCATCACTGCTTCCACTAGCCTACAACAAAAGCTTAAAGCTTTGTTTCTGCTCCGGACTCAAAGTCAAAACAATTTGTGCAATGTATCTTTAAGCCTGTGCAAAGATTTTAAAGTGCCCACGGGGTAGGGTTTAGAGACTGATTTGGTATTTTATAATCCGGGCTCAGTGTTTACAATTTGTCCAGGTAGTTATCAAGGGCAGGAATGCCCTCTTTCAGACCTTTGCGTTTCCTTATTTCAGCGACAACCCCAGAGGGTTTGGATGTTGGGTCGCTGGGGTCTCCCTGGAGAATCTGCCAGTGGTCAAAGACGCACTGAGGGAAGGCCTGGCCTCCAGTGTTGCTACGCAGGTCAGCTGTGAACCCTGGGGGCAATAATTACAGATAAATACTGGTGATTTAAACAGTTGGATATTCTTCTCTGCTAAGAATAGGGACATAAATAATCAAGACCACATTTTAAAATAAAGTCCATAACTTAACATATCATTTCACTGAGAAGTGAGGAAATTTGGGCGAAAACAATCACCCTTGTTAATCTGTAAACACATTTTTGGCTTTTTGATTTCATGATAAAGTGGCTGTTAATGTTTATGGTATAAATTTCGGAAACGGTGTGACTTTTTGTCAGATTTTGGAAGTTCAACCTCAAAAATGTCTTAATTCGAAACCCATTAAAAACCCATTATTTATTTATCCCACAGCCATTACAGCAACATGTATTCTTATTATATCAAGAGTTAAATTTTGAGCCCTGGTATCAAAATCAATGTTGTTGCTTATCACTGACATATCCCAGAATGTGAAAAAAAGCATTTAGAATACAAAAATATATTTTTAAAATAAGTTTTATGTTTTTTTTTTCCCTATAAAAAACAATAGTGTCAATATGCAAACAAACTAGCATCTTTGGGGTTGAAATTCAGAACATGAATTAATATTTGGTAGTTTTGATCAGGACTAATGTGAAAGTGGAAAATAATATTAATTTATAACTATAATAGCATTTTTGACAGACATTTTTGTCATTTAGGGAAACAAGAGGGAGTTTTAGAAAAACATGCACAAGTGTTAAAAATCTAGGAAGATTCACACAATATTTATCATGAAACTACACAAGTAAGAGTTGGATCCCACAACGGGGAACATTGTATAGCACAGATTAAAACACAAACTCACCAAAGGACTCGTTGACAGGCAGGTAGGCTTTCACCACAAACATGGGAGTGCCGATCACTTGGGATTCCTCAAACACGTGACCTCGTTTTCTGTTCAACACACCATAGATACCACCGACCACCTGCTCCGGGCACTGCAGCACAAGAAGTCAGACATGACGTGTGAACAGGCATCAGAGAGTTATTAAGCATAATTCTGTTGAGGTTTTTTTACATAAGCCCAATAAAGTACAGTCTGCCTATACAGGTGCATCTCAATAAATTAGAATATCACAGAAAGTTTATTTATGTCACTAATTCAATTCAAAAAGTGGAAATAACACAGTACATAGATCCATTACACACAGAATCAAACATTTCATGTCTTAATTTATTAAAGTCCTTCTAATTATAATGATTATGGCTTACATTTAATGAAGACCTAAAATTCAGTGTCTCAAAAAAAATTATATTACAAAAGACCAATTTTAAAAAGTATGTTTAATATGGAAATGTTGGCCTCTGAAAAGTATGTCCATCTCTATGTACTCAATACTTTGAACTACTGGAAATTGACTTTTCCATATTCTAATTTATTGAGATGCACCTGTATAGTTGTGAAATCACAACCTTACACATATCCTTACAACTCATTTTTATACTTTCACAGTATTTTATAGCACCAAGAGCTGCTTTATAGTAAAAAAAAAATAAGCGGAAAGCTCACTTTTTACAAAATGTGACCTTAGAGGTATTATGCATCCATACAGACCTGTATCTCCACCAGGTATACAGGCTCCATGAGTCGTGGCGAGGCAGTGAGCTGGCAGGCGTACAGGACCCTGCGAGCTGTGGGTATAATCTGTCCTCCACCGCGGTGGATGGCGTCTGCATGCAGCGTCACGTCGTGAATGTCAAAGCGAATTGCACGCATATTCTCCTCACAAAGAGCACCCTGCATGATGGAGAGAGAAACTGCGGTCCTATTCTCGGTATACAAGGACACACTTTCAAAAGAACAGTATCTTTAACAGTACTCAGGAAGGCAAAACAGATATTTGTAGATTTTTCACATCCACTGATCTCTGAGTTTGAGTTGCTCCTGTCTGGCCGTCGACTCAGGGCCCCGATGGTGAGTCGGAACACATATAAGAGGTCTGTAATTTCCCCTGCCATACAGGCGCTGAACGCCAAATGATGAAGACCTCAGTATTTTAAATGTCACCTGCTGCTGCTGGTTCCTGCCCATTTGCACGATTGTTTGTTGCCGTATGTTTTTATTGGTGTATAGTGTATTGCTAGTGTATTTATTTATTACTTATGTGTATTTATGTATATACATGGATTTCTTTATGTGTGTCATGTTTGTATCTTATCTACTGAAGAAGCCAAAGACACATTTCCACCACGGTGGACAATAAAGTCTAATCAATCAATCAATCAATCAATCAATCTATCTATCTATCTATCTATCTATCTATCTATCTATCTATCTATCTATCTATCTATCTATCTATCTATCTATCTATCTATCTATCTATCTATCTCAGATGCATCAGACAAAATGTTACATCTGATTATACACACAAGTTCTGCCCACCTCTTTAGTTGCCCACTGGAAACCAGCCACGACGCTGTCCTTGATCTCGTTGAGGTACTGGACCCCCTTTGTCATGTCTATCAGCAGGTTGGCCCCGCTTCCGTCTGGACCGAAGCACCAGATCTTCCTGGCTTCTGTCACCTCCCACTCATACTTGTCGGCGAGGTAGCGTGCACGTGCCTTCAGCTCCTGGCGATGGCTCACCTCCCCCTTCTCGATATCTTCAGCCAGGCCGTCGGGGAAAGGGCGGGACTTCATGAAGAGACGATTGTGCTTGTTGGGGGACTTGGACAGACACATCTGGTCTGATTCTTCCATCACTGTCTCTCTGTAAGACACAACTGGGTCTGATTTCTGAAACGAGATTAAGTAAAAATTCAGAGTAAATCCATCGATGGTGGTGCAACATCGTGAGAAACAAATAAGTGTGACTATGAAATAAATCCTGAAATAGAGGCAATAAATATAAAAATACATCTCAATATAATAAACAAGTCAATAAAGATAAACATTTTTTTAAAATTAATTTAAAAAAGGATGTTTTCAAAGGACTATTTGAATTATTTCAATGGGTCTAAAAAATAAATAAATAAAAATAATATTAAATTAATGTTAACCCATTTTATTTTTATTTATTTAGTGCATGCATATATAAAAAATTTTTATTTAATATTTAATTAAATGGAATTCCATATTATTTTCCTAATTTTGCTGTTATCATGAATTACCGTTAAAGCTTAACCACAAAAACGTAACAGAATCTCTTTTCTCCTTGTCTCACCTTCAGTGGAATGCAGGCATGGTCTTCCTCCAGGTCCTTGAGGCAGATCTCCAGGTGCAGCTCTCCCGCTCCGGCGATGATGTGCTCCCCGGACTCCTCAATGATGCACTGCACCATGGGGTCAGACTTGGCCAGACGCTTCAGTCCCTCCACCAGCTTGGGCAGGTCAGCGGGGTTCTTGGCCTCAACAGCAACTCTGACCACAGGGCTCACACTGAACTTCATCACCCTCATGTTGTGGGCCTGCAGGCAGAGTCAAAGTGTTGTTATTACAGGAAGAATGATGCTGGCAGTAAGCAATAACTCAGTATAAGTAACTAATGCCCCACTATGTGGTGCACCAGTATTTGAACTACAGTATAAAGGGAGGAGAAAAGCAATAAATTACTTGTTCATAGGTGGTGATGGTCCCTGTCTTAACCAGGAACTGGTCTACTCCAACAAGACCCACGATGTTGCCACATGGGACATCTTCAATAGGCTCCACATACCGGCCCATCATCAGAATGGTCCTGGATGGAAGGAATGAAGGACATTGTCATAAAAAGTTGACAAAAATGATATGGAAACAAAAAGAGATATGTGAATTTAGAGCTTATTTTCTTTGTTTTTTTCTCAGACTGCTGTGTAATGGTTTGGAAAGCTGCTTGATTATGGCAAAAAACATTGAGATCACAATCATTTAATACACATAAGATAAGATAAGATAAGATAAGATAAGATAAGATAAGATAAGATAAGATAAGATAAGATAAGATAAGATAAGATAAGACTTTATTTATCCTGCAGTTGGGAAATTTAGTTGTCACAGCAGCAAGACAGAATAAAGAATATAAATAATAAGACATTATATACACATTATATACATTGTATACATACATTTCTGCTATTTGGCATTTATTATTAATATATATATATTGTGTTTGTTTGTTTCCTGAAAGTACTTAGCATTTTTACAGATATTGCACAATGGAGAAAATATATTTTAGCGTGTTAAATAGGTTAAATAGGTTGTCACTCCTTAACTTTGGAAACATCATGCACTTATTGGACTGCTGTAAAGGAAGGGGTGTGCTGGATTCATGACACAAGAAAAAACAAGAGCATCATTGTGAAACAGTATGCAGCACAATAATGATTTTATCTGAATGAAAGCCAGAATCTTAGCTGAGAATAGAGACAGAGTATTCGACCAGCCCTCGTGGTTTGCTTCATGCTCACCTCTGGATGGGTTTGATGTAAAGGTCCTCCTTCTTGCCAGGGGTGAAGTTTGGCCCCATAATGCGCACTTTCAGGCCAGTGGACACACAGCCAGAGAACACACGGCCAAAGGCGTAGAAACGACCCTTGTCGCTGGTTGGGACCATCTTGGAAATATACATGATCAGAGGAGCCTTAGGATCACAGTTCTTAATACCTGAGAAAACAGAAAAGATAGTAAGTAAACATAGTATGACCAAAATAAGTACAGTCATGGAAAAAATTATTAGACCACCCTTGTTTTCTTCAATTTCTTGTTCATTTAATGCCTTGTACAACTTAAGATACATTTGTTTGGACACATATAATGATAACCACAAAAATAGCTCACAAGAGTTTAATTTAAGAGCTGATATCTAGCCATTTCCCATGGTTTTCTTGAAAAAAACCTAAATCATTGTCAAGAAAACCTTGGAAAATGTCTAGATATCAGCTCTGAAATTAAACTGAAATTATGAGCTATTTTTGTTGTTATCATTACATTTGTCCAAACAAATGTACCTTTAGTTGTACCAGGCATTAAAATGAACAAGAAATTGAAGAAAAAGTGTGGTTTAATATTTTTTTCCGTGACTGTAATTCTTCTATGAAAACAAATCAGCAAAATGCTCCATAGTGTATTATTTGTGTGGTGCTGTGAGACTGTTCCACTGACCCATGGCAGCCTCGTCATCTCCCGGCCCCTCGTAGAGCAGCTCACAGCGGTATTTCTGTGCGGTGACGGGGGAGGGCAGGTGAATGGTGATCATCTGGAGCAGAGCCTCTCCGGCAGGGAGCCAGCGCCGCATCACAGCCTTCAGCAGGGGTTTCCCCTCTTTCTCCTTGTCCTCTGAGTCCAGTTTGACGTCCAGCTTCTCAATGAGTTTGGCTGTCTCTTCCTTCTTGAAATTCATGATGGCATCAAAGACCTGGGGGGGGGGGGGGGGGGAGAGAATTAATCAAACAGGAGCCCAAAGTCATCTCATTGAAGTAGTCCATTTTTTTAAGCCCCTATGTGTCCACTTTTATGTGATCTTTCAGAAATTCTGATGTTTTTTTATTTGTAGTCTACTTGTTGCTTTCAGCCCATTTGTCTGTGTCATCCAGGTTGTATGTCTACTCTGTCTTTTTTGTTGCCAAAGACAGAACTGTTGAAATCCTACATGTAGTACTTTGTAACATACAGAGACATATTAATATATCTAAAAAAGTCTGACTTGATAAACATATTATGTCACTTTTTTCTCTCCATTCACCTTAAAGATGGGGTCCAAAACAAGCTGGCTGAAGGTGCGGGGAAGTTTCTGGCCATCAGGACCGGTGGCAGTCTTACTGAACTTGCCGGCACTTGGGTCAAAATATCTGTGCATATAAATTATTGCACAACATCATGACACTACCTCATAATCTTGTTTTATTGGTGCAACATCATGCCAGTTATTCTGGGAATGTCTTAGTGTGAGCAAAAACATTTTAAAGAGCAACTTAAAACAAGGTGAAAAGCCAGATTTTGCTGACCTCTGGTAGTTTTTGGATGTAGAACTGTTGGGGTGTGGTGCAAGAGCACACTTTTGGGATATAACACATTTCAAGCTTTCAACCAGAGAGGGCAGTGAAACGCTGCTTTTCGGCCTTATGTTAAATTACTTTGACTGCCTGACTCATATATGTGTCAGGATGTTTATCTTCATGTTTACCTTTCTCCCCACAGTTTCTTCATCATGTCGTCCACTTTCTTACACCTCTCTGCTGGCCCAAGTTGAGCAATTCCTTTCGCAGCAAACTTAGCCACATACATCTCAGCAAACTGCTTCAAGGTGAAAGCCCAGCCGTGGAGGCCAGAGCCAAACCCGACTGTGCCGATAACAGGGTCAATCTGAGGACAAAAGGTTTTGTTTAAAATCACAGCTAAAGTAAATGTTCCCCCACAATATTATCACATCTTTGTGTCTGAGCGGTGTTTGTGCCTCACCATGATGTTCCCCATGGGTCCACCCTCATCCTCTCCATAGGTGGAGATAATGACGTTGACGTTCTCTACGATGCGCTGAAAGGTCTGGAAGAGCTCATCTGGCTCCAGCTGCAGCTCAAGTAGCGCCCGGTCCATCTTGTTCATCATCAGAACTGGCTTGATGCGCTCGGCGATGGCCTGGCGCAGTACGGTCTCTGTCTGCACGCACACACCTGTCAAAGGAAACAAACAGGTGAGCCCGGGAGAAAAGCATAAACTGTATACAATAAGTTATATCACCTATTTCACTCTAAATGGGACCATTATTTACAAAATGTACATCATGTTGTACTGGAGAAGTAAGGATGGGTGTTCGGAAGAAACCTGCCAACTAGAACATCTATAACATTAACAATCAATTAATCGATTAATCGCTATGCATTCATGGGCAAAATAAAATATATTAAATAGTACTGTGCAAGAGCCTGTTTTGATAACGGACGCTTTATTTTGAAAGGACGAGAAGAGACTTGATCCTGTCGATCGTAAAACTAAATCAAGAGATTAAACATCACGGAGTTCAATGTTTTATGTTGTCCCTGAAGAGGCATGAGGTTAGTTTTCACAGTAATCTTGCATATTTAAGTGTGTTTTGTGTTTAAATATGTTTTGGATAAAATTAAACTCAGTAATTCATGCTAGCAAGGTTTGATACAATAAGCTAGTTTTGCTCCAATTAATCCTCTTGTATTTCTGTGTGTTTTATAATTGTTATTGCAACTTTCAGTCTGCAAACTGTAGCTTTATCCAACTTAATTCTCAGCTCATTGGCTTATTTACGTACAGCCGCATAACTGAACAATTGGCCTTGTTTCAGTTCAGTGAGTACTGATACGCAGTCATAGATAAAATAAAAAATACACAGATTGATTGAAAATTCCATGTGATCAACCAAATTCTTAATAACCATTAATTGATCATCAATTAATTATTCCCATCCCTATGGAGAATATTTAAAAATAGCAATTAAGACAGTGAACTCTTCAGAAAAATGTTTGCTGAGATAATAAGTCAAGTGAGGGGTCATTTTCTCAGACTTTGTGTGAGGCTCCCCCTGATGGCCGTTAGAAAGAATGCAGGTTTAAGGCACTTCCTCACCAGGAGGCTACATCCACTTCTTTTATTCAGTCTGTGGTGAAAAGCAGGTTTGCATGTTTGTGTGTGAAGTGTGTGGAGGAAAGGATGTCAGCTATTATTACCTGAGACACAGTCCACCACCACCAGGGCTCCATCAGTTACCCTGAGGGCTGCAGTGACCTCAGAGGAGAAGTCGACGTGACCAGGAGAATCAATCAGGTTGATGAGGAAGCCGTTTCCGTCTTTACTCTGCTTTATAAACGCCAGGTCATTTTCTCCAAGCTCATAGTACAAAGAGATGGCCCTGAATAACAGAGGAAACAGGAAAAGGCTGGGGACATGCTCACTGATCACCTAAATAAGTATAAAGAATGGATACAATTGAGTTCAATAAATTAAAGCTGGGGTAGGTAGTTTTTGTTGCATCATTGGATTTTCAGCAGAGAGAAAATTAGATCCCTGGACCTCCTCTTGGCCCTGTTTTCAGGTTTAATGATCGTACAAGTTACTTATCGAAACATGTGAGAGCTGCAGGAGGAGGGCTTCGTTTTCTAATTATGCAGCTTTTTTTGTTGCATTTTCCAAAAACCTGCCTACCCCAGCAACCTTTTTTTTAACTGAATTAATTTCTAATCTGAGTCATAACGTTACTTGGATTAACCAGACACTGTGTTTTTTTTTTTTTTTTTAAGTTAAAGACATGCTGGGTGGAGACTTTCCAACTCTCAAACTGGCTTGACTGGAATGGATTCAGTAAAAATGTAGAGATATGAATCAATGTAAGTGCTGGTGCTTTGACTGGAATCAGACAGAAATGCAGCATCTCTACTGCACATTTTGAACATGATATCTAAATAAAGGAACTAAAAATGGGACTTTGGTAGAATAAGGTTTTCTTAGAACAAACATGTTCTGCCTTTTCAGACTAATTGCTGAGATTTTTAAAAAAATATTCTACAACTACCCGCACAGAAACTAGTACTGTGGATTGACTGATGGACTTACGGATCATTGGGAAAACCAGGTCAGATAGTTCGGATAGATGTGCCATTTCTCTGAAACAATGTTCCTCTGATGACTTATTCACACAGGAACAACAAATCTGTGAATATCTCTCCAACTTTACCGAACTTAAAAAGTTGAATTTATTCTCGTCATTTCAACTTTTTTCTCGAAATCGTATTTCAACTTGATTCTGGACATTTTGACTTTGACTATTCTCAAACTGCAAAATGAAAAAGAAATTAATCCTCTCGTTATTTTTTTCTCCTACCTGGCCCCAATCCTCTTGCATAGCCTTTTGAGGCCACTATAGGTTCTCCTACAAGCTTGGAAAGGGAGGGGTGCAATCTGCAACCTCACCGCTAGATGCCACTAAAACTCTAGTACCTTAAGTATGTGTCTTCCCCAAATTTAACTGTAATTATTTTATTTAGTTGTGAATATTTACGGTTTCTAAACCCTGTGAACCACATACGTTGATTTGATTGTGATGCAGCGCTCCTGCTCGTCTTTGCGTGTGTCTGTGAAGCGGGTCTCTCCTGCACGGGATGAAGCAATGATCCCCGCTTTGGACACCAGCGAGTCCGTCAGAGTGGACTTCCCGTGATCCACGTGGGCGATCACGGACATGTTCCTGATGTTGGACTTCTTGTCCATGATGGCACGGATCTGATCCACAGTGAAGTTCACCTGGTGGGAGTTGAATGTGCTGGTGTTACATTCATGCATTTACAACCAGCAGAGTTTTATCTTATTTATCGTAGTATCATATTTATTTGTGTCCACTACCAGATCTCTATAGCTGTTCCAAGTACAGTTATAAAAAGAAAGAAACTTGAAACTGCTGCCTGACTAGGAGGACGGAGTGTTGGCCCCGGGTTAAGACTTTACCTTCTGGTCCCTAATCAAGCAACACATCAGGAATGACTGAGTCAACACTCACATGCTGCAGCTGAACAGGACAAACCATTGCACAATCACGAGGGAGCAAAACGTCCTAAATTCATACTTTAAATTCCCCTTAAATTCTTCACAGTAAGGTAAAATTTTATATTTAACAGACCAATAACAAGCAATACATTTACTCAAGCTCATAAATAAGACAAGTGAGGCCTAAAATACAGTAATAAAATGTACTTATGTGTAAATTAGATAAAAACTAAAGCCTTTTTAAAAATGATGATGAATACTTTTTTAGGGGGTGTCTGCCCCACAGTGTGGTAGGGTGATGTCGGCATTTTCACTGTAGGCCTATGTGGGCCTCAAAATTATGAATTTCAATAAAAACAAATCAAATCCAGCATTATTTATCACAATTGTTTGCATGTTAGATGCCTTCTGCCCACATCATAATTATAGAAACATCAAGTTTGGGATGTCCAGGCATTCACTGAGACAACCAAAAGCTCTTCTGCCATAATAACAACTAATTATAAAACATTATAAATCCACATCCACTAAAATAAAATCCACTGCAGTTATCTATGTCGGTGACGTATTGTGTAATAATAGCCTATATTTTGTCGCCTAGTTTATGAGATTAGAGTTTGATTATTCTGACGCAATCTCTTGCAATGTTATCTAAATTAAAAATCAGGATGTTTATTACACATGTAAGTGCGTGCCTTCTCTCCCACAGCATGTTTAGGCATGATATTTGTGCAGTCATGCTACCGCAGCAGTTTGATATTGAAGGATTTACTATGAACGTCACAGTGAGGCAGAGCGGGCCGTGCAAGGACAGGCCACAGCCCTGCTTTCCTATCAGCTGGCTGCTACGCATGTTATAACACAGCACATATGTGATCACATAACATCACCGGAGCATCGGCATCCATTTCACACGCACACACCTGACGGGCTCTATTGCCGCTTGTTGCATCGAAACCATTGTAACTATACATGAAGGTTAACGGTGTGGCGGCTGACACTTGTCACCTGCATACAAATAAAGAAAACAACGTAATAAACTGCGCATGTAAGCCCAGTATCGACTCACCATTTTGGCTGCAGATCTTCGGTCTTTGAGTGTAGCGGGTTATTGCTGTAACACACTGCCTCGGAGGACAGGCAGTCCCGGCGCTGACAGGGGAGACGCTGCTGCTGCTGCTGCCGCTGCTGTTGCTGCGGATGTAGCGGAGCAGGAGCGAGGCTGCGGCAGCAGGGGGCGCTGCGGGGCAACAGCCGGGTCCCGTTAGATTGGACGGCTGCCCACTGCTGAGGCTCTGCTGCTTTTTGTGCACAACACAATGCATGAGATGAGTATTTCCGAATCAATGGCATTATGTTTTCTACATTCATAAATGTATTTTTTTCTAATGTAAAACTTAAATGTGTATGCTTTAATATAAAATAATAATAATAATGATAATAATCTTTATTTATAGAGCACTTTTCAAAACACGTTACAAAGTGCAAAAGTGTTATTTTTTTAAATATATATGCATCTGTTTAGATTGAAGTACTAGCCTACTGTTTATTGTGTCACGTTTCTTTGTATCATGTGTATGATTTAATATAAAATAATAATAATAATGATGATGATGATGATAATAATAATAATAATAATTATTATTATTATGATTAATAATAATTATAATGAATAATTATTATTATTATTATTACCTTTATTTATAGAGCACTTTTGAAAACACGTTATTGTGCTTTACAGAGATAAAAGAAATTTAGCACTATATTATTAAAAAACAGCTTTTAAAACTCCCTAATTTATTTATTTATATATATATATTTTGTTTTTGTAAATATATATGCATCTGTTTAGATTGAAGTACTACTGTTTACTGTATCACATTTTTTGTATCATGTGTATGATTTAATATAAAATAATAATAATATTAATAATAATGATGATGAGCACTTTTCAAAACACGTTACAAATTGCTTTACAAAGATAAAAGAAATTTAGCACTATATTATTTAAAAACAGCTTGTAAAACTGGTAGTACTCCCTAATTTATTTATTTGTGTGCTTATTTTGCATGTATTTTATTGTAATGTTTTATTTGCCTGTATTATGTTATTTTTGTAAATATATATGCATCTGTTTAGATTGAAGTATTACTGTTTATTTGTATCACTCTGCTGAGTCTCTATATTAATTAAAAAACAGCTTTTAAAACTAAAACAGTGCTGTATACTTAATCTTTTCACCATAGTTTCAATATGTGTTGACCCCTGGCATAACTGTTTGTTTTTTTAATGTGTTTTTAAAAAAAAAATCTATTTTTGCTTTTATATGTATGTATCTGTTTTGACTTGAAGAACAACTGCTTATTTGTTTCATTGTACTATTAACAGATTTCAAAGAAATAAATGAAAAAAAGTATCTGCAGCTGGGTGGGTTAATGTTTGTGCCCATGTTAGAAAGAAACAGAACTCCACTGAGCATTTTATGCAGTTTACAGTCATTCAGTTTTGTCCAACTATGCATATTTCAAATCACGGTGTCTTTCAAAAGCAAAAAGAAATGCTGAGATTAACTTTTTGTCAGAAGGTAAAATGGTAGTTAGCCTTCAGCAGGTCAATGTCCATCATTCTGTCAGAATTGAACTGAAGATTTGGCTCAATTAAACAAACATTACTCTACACAGTATGGATCAAGAACAAAGAGGCAAATCTTGAACATAGATGCTATACACCATACTACGGTGACACTTTACACTCTCAAATTATATAAAAATATAGAAAAAAGGTTTCTCTGCTTTAAAATACATTGAGGAGAATTCTAAACTGAAAAAAATAACAGTTTTAATGTTATTTGGTTGTATTTGCAACTTTTTGTATTTGCCATGTGTTATTAATTATTATCTAAAGACAAAAAATGCAAAATGGAAATCCTGTTCACATCATCATCTTGATGTTAATGGTGTTTTAGCAGGTGAAAGTTTTCAAGAAAGGTGCTGTTGGCTTTGTCATTGCCTTTAATAAAGAGCTTTTCTTTCCCTTCTTAGAATAACTGGGCATCAGTAGACAAAACAGAGGCTGTAGTTTTTTCTGGCTGCTGTAGCAGTCCTGCACCAGCTGAGGGCAGAGCAGGACAAAACATCTCAGGATGTTGAGAATCTGAAAATGTGGCTTTGAAATGAGAATGGAGAGAGGAAACGCAGAGTATTTATATCTGTGCTTTGCTTGACATCTGACATGGACACGTATTTGCAGCGAGTAATGGGATGTTTCCTGCTATCCCAGCGGACTCAACATGCTCAGAGAAGATATGCTCTTCTTCACTGAAAAATCCATTATTCAAGGATATAACATAACAAACATATAATGGGCCCTTATGAGAGCCCACGTCTAAACCTGAACAATAGTCAAGAATTTATTTAACCCAGAAATGCACATAAGGTGCTTCAACAGAATGATGACGGACTTTTTCTGGGTATGTCTCATTCTTTTTTTTCCAGTGAAAAATGACAAATAATAATAAATGGATTTATGTCCAGATGCCATCATGTTATTTTCCAAAGTGCAAGTGATTTAATGGTCCTGATGAATTTAAGTGGAAGAAAAATAGAATGGGAAAAGAAAATATACAGGTGCATCTCAATAAATTAGAATATCATAATAAAGTTTATTCATGTCAGTAATAGTCAGTCAGCATTACACACAGATGATGAAAACATTTCATGTCTTAATTTATTTATTTCTTCTCATTATAATGATTATGGCTTACATTTAATGGGGACCTAAAATTCAGTGTCTCAAAAATTTGAATATTACAAAAGAACAATTTTTAAAAGTATGTTTAATATGGAAACGTTGGCCTCTGAAAAGTATGTCCATATCTATGCAATACTTGGTTGGGGCTATTTGACTTCAACTACTGGAAATTGACTTTTCCATGATAATTAATGTATTGAGATGCATCTATACACTAGAAACATGTATTTTTCTTAAGTTGGCAACCCAAAATTTGCAGTTAGAACAGATCTATAAAGCAGTAACCATCCTATCAGCTACTACAAAGTATGTCTGATTAGAAAATTGGCTTTTTCTGTCTACAAATATCAGCTACAATGCACAAAATCTAAATTTTAAGTGAAAAATAAAAGGCTATAAAAACTATAATCATCGCTACAAGCTTCATGACAACAATTTTCTGGTGAGAGCAAAAAAACCCAATAATTTCTGTGGTCATTTTGATGCAGTAGCTCTGTCTGTGCACTGTGCCATGTTTCCACTGGGGGAGTTGACCTACTAAAACACTGATGCTTGGTGCGAATGCAGTCTGTTTTCAGGTGTCTGTAGTCACTCAAGGAGATGAGCACAGATGACTTTGTGATTAAAATAGTTCCTGTTTTATGGCACAACATTTCCAAATATTTTTCCCTATATATTTTTCTACAGCTGGTGTTGCCTTGAAGCTCCCGCCTGTGGGATGTTGACTGTTGCGCTGCTGCTTCAACTGAAAACAAGCTTTGTAAATAAACAAGGGGAGAAATCTGAATATGAAATCTGTCACTCGACAGGTTTCAGAAATGCATAGAATCTGCTCTTAAATTTACCAGAAGAAGAAGAAAAGACTCAAATACTAAATAATAATAAAACATTAATTTGAACTATAGGATTAAATTGTCAAATTTACCTGTATGTTAATATGATATTTTAGTCGTAGAGGGAAGGAACAAACAACATATTTATGGTGTCATATGGGTTGGAGGACTTGCTATGTGTTTACGTGTGTTTAAAGTCCCTGTAAAACGTAAGTTAGAGCAAATTTTGCTTCTGTACTTTACATATTTCCCAGTGAAACAGAATATTTGAGCAGTGAAAAGTTACAAGAAGGAGAACTGCCCGTCATCTGGACAAGACTTCAGAATCAGAATCAGAATAGGCTTTATTGGCCGAGTATGTGTGCAACATACAATGAATTTGATTCTGGTTTTACAATGCTCTCAGAGGTACTTAAGTAGAAAAAACAAACATTTAAACACAGAATAAACTGAGCTTTAGGTCCGAGGAGCAAAGCTGGAGGCCGCCATGAAGGCCCTGTTGCTAACATGTTTTTATTTGTATATATTTGTCATGTACAAAAATATGATGCAGTTATTTTATATCTACTGAAATAACCTATATTGGGCTAGAGGATTTTGGTCATATTGCCCAGCCCTATATCAACACATAAATAACACAGGGGGCACAGGATGAAAACACAAGATTAAAACTGGGAACATTTTATTTTCATCTTCATTTCCCAAAGCTATATTTAGGGTTTGACCAGTTCACAGGTGCTCCAAACTTGAGCAACCAATTTCACTGCACACAGCACAGAATTGCTCTGCTTCTCTTATTTGTGACATGCTGGGAAATTCCCACAAGCTGCAGGTATTGAATCATTTTGTGCACATCAGAGTTATCACTCAGCTCCAGATAAGAGCCATCCAACATGCATTTCACGGCTGGTGGAGAGATAACGAACGCTGCATTCTTGGAGCACACTCTCACCTGTCCTACAGATGTGATAAACACGTCTATACAGATTCATCTCAGTAGCTGGAATGTTTCTTTACCCGCCACTGATCAAACCCAAGTATTTCCATCATGTATCCTCAATTTCATTCCTCCTTGTTGAGAAAATGAACCGACTGTGAGATTTTCGGTGGACTCAAGTTGCACTCAAACTTAAGTGTGCTGGTGTAATGAAGTCACTGGAGGAGAGTTCAGCAGCTTGACTGGGATTTCATGCTACACTCTTCTCAGTCACATGCATCCAAATGAGCATAATATGGATTTACGGTATCATATCATCAGCAAATCATCTGCAATAACACAGCAATTATCTGTCCTAAACTGCAGCCTATTATTCATACCCAGGGATGTGCTTAAACATGTCCTGGATAGAGAATATCTTCATGTACTTTGAAACTCTCTAATCTGAAAAAGAACAACAATAAAGATAACAGAGCTCTGCTGCCATGCAATTACACCTATTACAGTACTGATAATACTGGGCTCTGTGTCGTAGATAAGCAGATTTTAATGCAATAAATACACATAAGGAAAGTGCCTGAAAGACTGCGGGATAGTCATCACATAGGGTTCATGCAGGGGCCACAGTGTATGAATAATTTTTGTATAAAATAGCAATGGATACATCAGCTTCTTCATGAATCAGTGAAAACATAACTCATACAGGCGTCGCGAGGATTCATTTCATCGTCTTTAAACCTTTTCCAGGTCTATCATAACTTTATGTATGAGGGTTTTTGAACGTAAGATATTCTTGAATTGTATTGTTATTCTATAAAGACTCTCTGGAAAGCCCACATGAGCTGTAAAATGAATGTCAGTCTCCACAAAGTGTTGAAATATCACACTTCAGAGCGTCTTCAGAGGGCTTGATTTATTCACATTTTGTTATGCCTTACACATAATCAGAAAAGATGAGAAACAAACAGGTCCTTTTCAAATTCACAGTTTATAAAGAGAATGTGTTTTAATGTTTTGTGCCTGAATCTGACTTGGGACCTTTGTAGCATGAAAGTATCCTTTTCTGAATTCTCACATATTCACTGAAACTCTGAAACTTTCAAAACCGATTGGTATGGGAAGGACATTCCCAGAGAAAAGAAACTTTCATCAATGAAAAGAAAATATATAATGCCCCTGTCTACTTTGAACTGTCTGATGAAGGTAAAAGTGTCAAAAGAAATCATCCCAAAAGAAAAGAAAATGGCTTCAAATTATTTGAGCTCCCAGACGAGTCCAAGTCTCTCTTCTCGAAGGTGTAACAACATTTTGAAGTTGAGAGAGTTATGGAAGGATTGTGGTGATGATATAACCATTGATTCTACTTTTTCTGTACTGCATTGAAGTATAATGGCTCTACACCTGAAAGAATCTCTTCCCTGCTGTGATAAACGTTAAAACACTTCTTTACAAGTGTGCATGTTCCTCTGTGCATGTTACTGCTCAGAGGACATATTATGTAATTCTCTGCTTTATGGTGTGTATGCTTCGAAATAGCACAAAACAGATGCTGCTAATGATGGCAATAAAGATAAGAAATGGGGAGGTCGTTCTGTTATAGAAAAGCAAAAATAAATTGTTATTGATCAACTTTGGTGGTTGGAAAACTACAAAGCAGCAAGTGTCCCATTGACAGATACAAAAAAAAAGTTTTCCAAAAAAGTCTACTTTGACCAATTTTGAGAAAATCTGAACTGAATTTAGAGCGAGTTTTGGAAGAACTGCAAAGACTTGCTAAAATGTGTGAAAGGGCTACCTTTTTTTTCTGCTTGTTTGATGTCCACTGGCAACAACATTTCATGAAAATCCATCAATCTGTTGAGACATTTCACTCAGTGAAGTGGTGTGAAAGTCAAGGGACGGCAAGCAACTGCAACTGTCTTCATGTTCAACAAGAGTAAGTGTGAGGGTAAACAAAGCAGGCATATCACAAACGATAGATCACTCTGTCTAAGGGCCGCCTAGGTGAAGTGTGTACCTAATAAAGTGGCAGTGTGCTCTTCTGCTGCTGTAGTCCATCTTTATCAAGGTTGGACGTGTTGTGCCTTCAGTCATGGTCTTCTGCATACTTTGGTTCTAACGAGTGGTAATTTGAGTAACTGTTGTCATTCTCCTCTGACTTCTGCAATCAACAAAGCATTTTTTGGCCCAGAGAACTGCCGCTCACTGGGAAATGTCCAGTGAGCGGCAGTTCTTCTAGTGGTGGAAGAGCTATTCAGATCCCTTTCTTAAGAAAAAGTACTAATACCACACTGTGAAATTACTCCACAACAAGTAAAAGTCCTTCATTCAAAACTTACCGAAGCAAAAGCACAAAAGTATCAGCATCAAAATGTACTTAAACTATCACAAGTAAAAGCACTTGTCAGGCAGAATGAACCCACTCAACATTGTTTTATTTATTCTAAATATATTATTACATTATTTATATTGATGCATTTATGTAAGCAGCATTTTAATTTTGTAGAGACGGGGCTCATTTTAACTACCTTATATACTTTTATGAGGTATCATTAAAAAACAAATGTCTAATCACTTTATCATGTTTTTGTGTTAAATCTTGACCCAAAAAGTAACTAGTAACTAAAGCTGGCAGCTAAATGTAGTGGAGTAAAAAGTACAATATTTTCCTCAAAATGTAGCGTTGAAGTATAAAGTTACATAAAATGGAAATACTCAAGAAAAGTGCAAGTATCTCTCATTGTACTTACGTACGGTACTTGAGTAAATGAGCTCAGTTATATTCTACCACTGCTTATATCACCTTTATTCCCCATTCTGATGCTCGCTTTGAACTTTAGCGACTCGGCTTTACCATGTCAACATGTCTAAATACATTGAGTTGCTGCCATGTCATTGTCTGTTTAGATACAAGGTCTCTCAGAAAAGTGGGAATAAAACATTTTTTTCCATGAAAAGATTGTAACAATGTGATCAATTATTGACAGATAAAGTTTATATCTTCTCAAAACTTTATTAATCAATCCTCTTAACAGAGGATTGTGTCTGAAAACAAAATTATTCCAACTTCAACTGCAACGGTGTGTGTGTGGAGTGTTTTCCCATTCCCAGAATGTTACTGTACAACTCCCCATCCTCGTCTTATACACAAGTCTCTCTCCGTTGCTGTTGTAGCTGACGAGAACCCGTAGGCAGGTTTTAAAATGTCAGGGTGAAATTTGAGGTTGTTACCTTTGTTTTCACGTAATGTACATCAATCTTGGGTATGCGGGTGGATTAACACCTCAAGGAAATAAGCATCCTTGCCTTGAATAGCTTGTTGAGTTGCTGGCAACCCCGGGTGAGCTCATCAGGGGTCAATGGCACTCCACATCTGGAGAGGATATGGACACCACCAGATTATCTTGTCTATTGAAACACTTATGATGATTGCACCAGACAACCACATCGGATCGGTCATCGCCATCCCGGTCATTGGTTAACAATGGCCGCGTCCTCCATTGCATCGCAGGATGAAATCCAAATATTGCAAGTTGGACGAATATGGCATCTTATAATGCAACAAGAACTGCAGAAGATCGATTTAAATATAAAGAACTGATGAAAAACATCATAGTGCAGGTACGGCCACTTGGCTACTGATTATGATGATAATGACATCAATCTACATACCATATGTAGATGACTGTACTGTATACTATGCTTTATAACAAATCTAATGCTTCTGATGGGTAAGTTTCACATCCACAAGATTAAGTTTTCCAAATCCCTCCCTATCTTTAGTGTTTTCACAATAGAATTTAAATTTTACACCGAAACTTTAGAGTTGATGTCAAATAAGAAATGTGAATACACTCTCATACACTTTAAAAACTTATTTTCAGAAACCCCAGAATGATATAAAGGGAATCACCTTATACACTATGTGCCTCATTATGTTATTTTATTTTTATATACATTTAATTCTACAGATACTGTAACTGACATTTTTCTTTGTATGTCTTGTTTACTGTCTACTGAATGCCTGTATTTCCTTCATTGTTAATAAACATCTGGGGGGGGGGGGGGGGGGGGGGGCTTCTGTATACTGCGTTGTTAAGCCTGCCTAAACCCCACTGGGGACATCTGCTGAGGACAATGAAAGTCTGTATCAAAATGATTTAAAAGTAAGATTTTCCTGTCTTTATTTTATTTAAAATCAGGCCTCTGTGCTTTGTAAATACTGTGAAAGTAACAAAATGCTCAATCCACAGAGAAAAAAAGCACACAGCTTGTATTCAGAAACTGAAAAAAAATGTTTGCATCACCCTGGGTGACGGATCAGGCAAAAATCTATTCAAATAAACTTTCTACTGACAGTGACAGATGAAGTTAAATGTATCTCTCCCTTCACCTTCTGCCTTTGACAGCAATAAAAATACAACTTAAAATCAACACTCAGAATGTGAAACCACACTAGGAATCAAATCCTTATCATGATGACATCACTCTTGGCTCCTGTGAGCACTTGACTAATCAATATGTCACTGAGTCCTTCTTATTGGCTCTCTCAGCTGTCTGTTGAACACTTGATTGGACAGTGATCAGCTGGGTTTGGGTTACAGTTGGCCTTTCAACTTTGTCCCCTGCAGCAGGCTCATTCCTCCCACACGTT
Source organism: Centropristis striata (assembly GCF_030273125.1). Taxonomy (NCBI): domain Eukaryota; kingdom Metazoa; phylum Chordata; class Actinopteri; order Perciformes; family Serranidae; genus Centropristis; species Centropristis striata. The sequence continues at coordinate 14,034,578 of NC_081527.1, read as the reverse complement.
AAAGCCACGGAGAGCAACATATTGATCTAGCTGTGTGTTTTCCTTCCTGCTCGATAGTTTCACTGTAATTTAATAAGCTGCTGCTTTAATGTTGGAATTATGACGCTGAATGCAGACAAGGTAAGAGACGTGTGATCACTGTTGATTTACGTCGAAGAGAATCATTCATTTAAAAACACTTTTAAAGAAATGTGTATTAATTAAAAGAAATACTTCACCCTTATTAATATATCAGTTATTAACCCAGTGTTACCTTGAATTTGTGATGAAAATGTTGTTTTTCTCGCATCCCTCCATAATTCTAACGAATTAAAATAAATAGGCCCTCCTGTTATGTTGCGTACGTCAAATTGACCCATTTCAAAGTTTTAAAAAGTAAAATAAATAAATAAGTAATTGTATTTTTTTTCATAAAAAGACAAATGCATATGTATATATGTATATATATATATATATATATATATATATATATATATATATAAAATAAATGTAATGTAAATCCATATTAAACCGTATTTCATATGTAGGTCTTTCCAATGTACATAAAAACATTTTTAACATGCATTTATTATGAAAAACAACTGAATTATCCCCATTGAACCAATATCTGTGAGAGGTAAAGAACACCATTGCACTAAACATACATATCTATAAATATTATAAATAATGTAGTTAGTAATGGATTTATTAAGGAGATATAAACAATGTTTATTGGGATTAAACATGCCCTGGGTCAAACTGACCCAGGAACATTATTGCTGTTCCTGAGAAACGAACTCAGAGGAGGGTTAAAGGGACGTTTATCTCGAAATATTTTTTTTTCTCTTATCTGAATCTTTATTTATCACTCAAGATTATTTCTGGTGAGTGAGAGTGAGACAGAGAGACTTTGGCAGTTTCATGTGAGACTATTTTCTTTCATCATGTTGCACAGCAAGTTTTACCTCTTTCCATGAAACAATTGTGACACTCAAAACTTATTTATTATCAATTATTAATTAACATCTTATTAATCAACATCTTCCAAACATATCACAATGAACATGAAACCACAATTAACAGAGGATTGTGTCTGAAAACAAAATTATTACAACTTTATGGGCAACTCTGTAGTAAAGTTCCTATAGGAAACTTTTTAAAAATGATCTTGAGTAACCAGGTCATGATTTGTGAGAAGAGACATTGCTGTTGAGTATTAAATGTATATTTTATGTATATTAAATGTATATTTTTGTCAAACAAACACAGTACCATCTAGTTCTACTACATTTGCGAGAAGGCAGACAACTCTGCAGCCAATATTAATTTAATTTTTTAAAATGTATTTAAACAGGGACAGTACACAATCAAACATCAACCTTGTATAAAATAAGGAACGGTGAATTGCACCAGGTTTTCTGCATTCTCCCTTTGTAGTCCCTGGGCAGGTAGAGGTGTAACAACGCTCAATACTCTGCAACTCACAGCAGAACAATCTAGATTAATAAACAGTCTTAGCAAGAGAAAAACTATAGTAAAAATGGCATTTTTGCCAATATCTTACTATTAAAACACTTCTCATGCACAGACTAGTACCATACCTGTGCAAGAATGTAATGGTTAATAGGAAAGTGCTGTAAATAGTAAGATTTGAGTGAAACATTATGTGATTGGGATGTACCAAGAATACGACTGGATAAATGAGATTTGGATCATACTGCATGAGTTGTGTGAGACTATATGTATATTGTTGTTTTGATAACGCTTTGCTGTTTAATGTGGTCTTTATCAACTTCAATTCATTAAGATTTTTCTCAGTTTTTGGAGTCTTGGTTTACTGTGGTTTTCCGGAAGTTTTCTTTACAAATTCAAGGTAACTGATACTTATTTCAAGGGTGAAGTATTCCTTCAAAACATCTTTATCTAAGGCTCGTGTGTCATTGTGTAACCTGCGTTTGCAACACCCTAACTGAAGATGTGAGTCAGATTTTATGGTCATATTGTACAAAAACTAGCTTTTAAACAATATGACTCATACCTATGAGTCATGTTGTTCAGAAACAAGCTGTGAGAGCACACAGGGTGGTGATAAAGTTTTTACTCCAAGAAATCGAGGAACACTTCCACTTCAAACCCATCGCTCAGAGTAGTTATTCCTTTCAGGAGCACGGTGGGATGGACATCATCGACCTCTTGCTCAGGAACACGGATGAAACCACTGGTTGCCACAGCAACCAACCTTGGTCTATCACAATTCATGAAGTGAGTATGGCGTTCACTCTGCACAGTTCGCTCCTTCGGGGAGTCACTCAGGGGACAAACCTCAAATCTCAATATGAAAATCTGAGCGTGATCTGTAATCTCAACAAGCATCATGTGTTGCTGAGCTGAATATTTGGACGTACAGGAGGTTCAGTTCCATTGTGTTTTTCTGAATGGTGGCAACTGTGACTGACAGCACCGAGGCACCGAGTAAATGAGCTCAAGGAATTGAAAGGCTGGTGTGTTTATATTCTTGTCTGTGCTTGTGTTTGGGAATATCTGATTAGGCCAGGCTATCCAGCAGAAGTGGTGTCATGGGATGATACTTACCTCCTCCTCCTCCTCCTCCTCATCTTCCTCTTCGTCCTCGTCCTCCTCCTCTTCTTCTTCCTCCTCATCTTCCTCTTCTCCTCCTCCTCCTGCTCATCTTGCTCCTCCTCTTCTTCTTCCTCCTCCTACTCCTCATCTTCCTCTTCCTCCTCCTCCTCCTCCTCCTCCTCTTCCTCTCCTCTTCTTCCTCCTTCTCCTCCTCCTTCTCAGAGCCTGAGCCCTGAGGGAAGCACTGCTGATGACTTCCTGGACGCCCTGCTGGGTGGTAGCGACTCCTCCTCGGCTCCAGCGTCCCCCCTGTGGTCACCATGCACCACCGACAGCGGCATCAACGAGGACGCCCTGACAGATCCCAGAGAAAGTCTTCACCCTCCCTTCTTCACAGCTTTTCCAGCATCGGATACACAGTCTTTTCCTCAGCTTGCACCTCTGCAGAACCATCCAACAACAAATGCAAAAACGTCTGATGTTTCCATTGATCTAGGTAAGATAGGGTTTGCAGAAAAAAGGAAAATTATTATTAGACTAATTGGCAGTTTATACTGATGACATCAGAGGAAATTAAACCTTCAGAGTGAGTTGTGACACAGTAGATTGTTTCAAAGGTCAAGATGTAAAGAGGAACAAGGTGGACAAGGGTAATAATTCACAACCCCTTAGTGTGAGCTGTCTCTTTGTGCTTTCTGTAGCAGGATAATGACAGCTATTAACTGAGCCTCAAGGGTTAAATTAAGGGTCCTTTCAGAGAGCAAATAATTTGCTATAAAAGGATAAAAGCAGCAATTCATCACGTGAATCTTTTGAGGGCACCCTTTGAATAATAATCCCCTTTCACATTGCTGATTATTGCCTCTTCAGTACTAAACTACTTTGAAATGGACTGAGTAAACTCCATCATTACAGAGATATCAAACAACAGAGAAAAGAACAGCAGGGTGCAGCAGCCACAGAGGGCCCACACGATACAAAAGCAGCAGCCTAAATTTTACATTTTGTTTGAATGGCATACGAGGGTAATTTTTGTGAATCATCACTTGCTGTTTTATTAGTTTTTCTGGTTCATTCTGCAGGCTGGGAGTCAGATGACCTCAACGAGCAGTATGGCATTGAACACTACCTCACTAAGAACCAAACGTCCCCTTCATCCTCCAGTCAGACGCTCACAGTGAAGGACCTGCTGCTCTCTAGCTCGGGACAGAAAGTAAGGAGAAAAGACGGGAACATTTCTGTGGAAAAATAACATTTTCTAAAACTTTCTAAGTACAACGGACCTTTAGAGCTTCAGCTTTCCAATCGTACCCAATTTATGCAATTCCAATACACTTTAGAGACCAGACACTATGCAGAAATATTCAAATACACCATTTTAAAATAGGCGGAAATAACAACTGCATGTTTTTTTCTCCAAACTGCATTGGATTTGAATTAAGCAGCATATACTGCTTATGGGACTTATGGGCACCACGATATCTTGAGGTGAGAGGTCAAGGGACCCATTAGAAAATGGCACTGTCAGGCTTTCCCATTCCTAAGGCCTTTTAGTTTCTCATGATTCAAGTATATAATGTGGGCTGGGATCTCCAGGTCCCCTGAGAGTCCCAGAGGTTGAAATAAAAAGGTTTCAGCCTCAGTGCTCTAAATAAATAAAATCTGAGCTGTACGGTCCACTGCATCTATGTATAATTTGACATTTTTGTGGTGACCCGTCCCACTCAGGGAGCAAGAGACTACCCTGTGCACCATATAGACAGAATTTTATGAAATGGTTCACTCCAGTGCCTCCTCTTGGTTAACTTCCCAGAGAGTCACTTTAACTTGGTATTCTATCCATCTGGTTCACAGGCGCAGCGATGTCCCCAGAATTCCCTACAGGAGCTTGTACTTAATGAGGATGAGAAGAAGCTTCTGGCGAAGGAAGGGGTGAACCTATCCAGCAAACTGCCCCTGTCCAAGGTACATGAGCAAAACACACTGACATGTATGTAGGGCACACACACACTCACCATGCACATCCACTGCCTCGTCTCTCTGGAACACACATGCTTGCATCAAAATCTAAATCTGTATCCCCAGTTACACAACCTCTGCCAGTTGCCCCCCCTCCAACCCAGTTTCCCCTCACTTACCCCTTTCTTCTTCATTCTCTCTTGTCCCTATCCTCCCATGTGTTTCATCACCCTGACAAGTTTGAAGAGAGGGTTTTAAAGAAGATCCGCCGGAAAATCCGCAACAAACGCTCAGCTCAAGAAAGTCGGAAGAAGAAGAGGGAATATGTTGATAGTCTGGAGGGAAGGTAGGAGCCGGCTGCTTCCTTACTCAACAACATGATATTATCTCTGCAAACATTGGCCCAGAAAATTAAACTTTTATCTGTAGGCATTTGTTGTGCTCTGATAAAGCACTCTATAATGAGCCTGTTTTGTCCTACACTTAATTAACTTTAGAAATAACTGCTGCACGGATGGGATGGGAGTATTTTTAAAGAAAAAAGACACTTTGCTGTTTGGTATCATGGTTGATAAGGCAGACTTCACGAGAACTTTTCTTCTGCTGAAACATGGTGTTAATTCAGTCTTTTCTTGAAAAAGCTCCTCAGGACCAACAGAAAAATTCAAAGCAACAGAGGTGGTGTGTTTGGAATGAAAAGTCTAAGAGCTGAGTGGTATCTGTCATGGCTGAGTAGCCAAGACAGATCAGATTCTCACAGAAACTTTTTCAAGAGGAAAAGGCTTCACAGAGAGAGCTGTACACAAAGTTAATTGATATCTGGGGAATTCAGTGTAGTGATTTCATCACTGATGTTGCCAAAACTAACCCTGAAGATTATTATTTTTACTGATATTTCATATTTATTTTAACATTTTCAACACACACTTGACACTGATAAAAATGTGGATCACAGAATAACTAACTTTGAAGAGCTGCTTTTAAGGCAAAGTGCAGATTTTTCAAGCAAAAATAACCACGCATGTTAGATCAGGTTATGAAAGGAATACTTAACCCCCAAAATAAATGTTTGTTTATGAATTACTCACCGCGTTTACCTTGAATACTTGAAGAAAACAGTTTTTCTTGCATATCTCCACGGTAAAATGAAGTGAAGGAATTCATAGGCCAAATGCTCCGTAAAAGCTTGTGAAGTTTCTAAAATCAACGAACATTGAAGAAGTCAGAAAGGTTCTTTGTCGTTGTTGTGTTAACAATTCATTCATTCATTCATTATCCTTAACCACTTGTCCGCACTCATGTTGTAGGAGCTGGTGCCAATCGCAGCTGACATTAGGCGAGAGGCGGGGTACACCCTGGACAGGTCTCCAGACTATCACAGGGCAGACACATAGATGCAGACAATCACGCTCTCATTCACACCTATGGGCAATTTAGAGTCACCAATTAAACCTAAGTGCATGTTTTTGAACTGTGGGAGGAAGCTGGAGTACCTGGTGAGAACCCACGCTGACAAGGGGAGAACATGCAAACTCCACACAGAAGAGCCGCAGGCTGGAGTCGAACCGGCGAGCCTCTTGTTGTGAGGCAAGAGAGCTAACCACCGTGTAGCCCTGAGGTCAGATGTATGAAATATTAATCGATCCATCTTTGATCACAACATCAGAGCCTTTCTTACCTTCAGGTGTACATAAGCTACAGGTTGTGAATTTATTTTAAAAATATAAAAATTATTGATGAACAGTTGGATGGGGAAAAAATCCATGTTGTGCATAGTTGAAAGAGTTTTTTTTGTAGCCTTCATCTTATTGGTGGAAGTGAACTGCATTGATTGACCGTTTAGAGGAAACCATGCTGTTAACACCAAAAGAAACAGCTGCCACAGCCGGATAGCTTAGAAAACACGGAGTTACTTCAGAATAAAGTGTTAAAAGAAAACCAGAAAAAAATAACATTTGAGCTGGAATCTGATAATTTTGCCTTCTTTTCTCTTAAAAATGATGTAAACCGATTAATCGATGATCAAACTAGTCGGCTGTTAATTTGGTAGTTGATGACTAACCAATTAATCCATAAACCTTTGCAGCTTTACTTTAAAATAAAGATACGTGTCATGTTTAACTTTGTACCAAATGGTCACGTTCTGCTCACTCTGGTATTCAAGCATTTTGATTAGGGATGCCCACGTTTGCATGACGCTATATAATGACTGAATAGTCTCAGGAAGTAAAGATTTTCCAGCAAAATCAGAGCATTTTACAAAAACAGTGCTGCTGTGAGCTGTTGTTGTCTGATCTGTGGTCAGCTGGACAGAACACTGTATACTTTCATTGCCAGCAGCTCAAAGGAGCTCAAAGGATGCTGCTGATTCACTCCGTGCTGCAGCTGCAGTGGGATTAAGTGGAAGTTGAAGATGTTTTGTGGATGCAACATCTCACAACAGAGGGGTGGGAGGTTGTGCCAAGATGGAGCTCAGTTTTGTCCTCCTCTTCCTCCTCCTCCTCCTCTTCCTCCGGGCTGTGCAGAATGAGCCCTATCACACAGCCAGCCTTTGTCACTGAATTTGTTAATCCGTCCTGCATCCTCCGCGTTGGCTCTTCCTCCTCATCACACCTCCGCAAACAATGCAGAGTGGTAGAGCTTGTACTTTGATTCGCATGTTGAAAGACTCCTCAAACAAGGGCAATGCAGCAGTATCCCCACATGACTCTGTGTATCAGACCCTTCCAGGTTTATTCATCAGCCTCCCTGGAGGACTGCTTGATCCTGCTGATGCTGAGCCTGTGATGATTTGCACCACTGGACCCTAAGACATGAAATCAGTGATTCATCTCAAAATTGTTATCTGAGGCTGCTTGCAGTGGCCAGGACCATAGAATGAATTAAACACATGGATGTAGCCACTGTGATGTCACCCACTGGTTTAGGAACAACTGCTTTGAAGCCTTGAGGCATTTTGGACGTCACCATCTTGTTTCTGTTGGATGTAGAACAGTCCATATTTGGACAAGAGGGAGGAGCTAAGAAGGAGCAAAGGGTGATATAACAGTTATTAATTGGAATGGTTAGTTTGGCTCGTGAAAAGCATACAAAAAATCAAACAGCTGTCTCTTTATAGTGTCTTTTAGTTGAACCGAACACTGAACAAGAGGATTTTTAAGTGACTGAAATGTTGCAATTAACCTTAACTAACTGAAAACGCACTGTGACACCTAATTTTATTTTTATGTTTTTATTGATTGAGTGTTTTATTGATGATGGTTTATTGTTTATCTTAGTTCATATTTATTGCTGAATGTATTAACTACTGCTATATTTATATTAGTACAGCACTTTGGTCAACTGATGTTGTTTTAAAAGTGCTATAGAAATAAACTTTGACTTGACTTTGATAACACCCATAAGAAAGTTCACAGCTTTTAAATTGCTATTTAATGGCTTTTTTACTCTAAAAGGGACCATAATTTACAAAATGAACATCATGATGAATTGAAGAAGACTTGGAACTAGAGACCATAAAGCCATTAGAAAAATGTTTACTGAGGTAATAAATCCAGTGAGAATAAAGGGTAATTTTCTGAGAGACTTCTTTTTCAATCAGTGCAGTCGCCCCCTGCTGGTCATTAGAAAGAATGCAGGTTTCTGGCACTTACGTTCCAGACGTGATGACTATGTTTACATCTTTTATACAGTCTATAACTGGAACCCAAAGTTTAATCTGAGATCAGGGAGATAGAGAGCAGAATAAAGTCAGACTAATGAGTTCAGGGTCCAAAGATGGACAAGCTGTGACCAGTGTGTGGTGAACAATGACTTACGAAACCCTGATGTTTTTCACCTGAACATATAACATGAATTTTACCAATATTTAAGTCTGAGTAATAAATAAATAATGAATAAACTTTGTGCACACAGAAAACTTTTAAAATCCTTAATAATCATAAAGGAGTTTTAAATATCTAATAGCGTGCTATCAACATCTCATTAGGCTGAAGTTCTGTTGACAACAAAAGTTTCATGATGAGATTGTCACTCTCACACAGTGAGCAGAGTCAGCACAGTTTGTTGGTAATTAAGCCAGCTGCAAGCAGAGCGTATCAACGTGGTATCATTATCAGTCACGGATCAGCTCAGTCAGATGGCCATAATGGAGCATGACTCACAGTGACACGAGGAAACAAGAGCAGGAGAAAAAAGTGGGGTTGAGGGTGGGGTGGATGACAGAACGGGGTGTGAGATAACACTCAGCTGCGGATATTGGAAAAAAGAGAAATGAAGGAGAGACAATACATCATAACACAGTATTATTGTATGATACCATTTCTTTCCAGGTTTATCTATATTTCTTTTCTCTTTCTCTTCTCTCTCAGGATGTCTGCATGTAGTGCGCACAACCTCACGCTGCAGAGAAAGATCCAGCAGTTGGAGGACACCAACAAGTGAGACCTCAAATCAGCTAAAAAAACTTCAACTAATGATTATTTCCATTATTGACTGATCTTTTTGTTATTTTCAAATGCCTAAAAACTCAAGGTAACCTCTTCAAATAGCTTGTTTTATCTGAAAAACAGTGCAAAATCCAAAAAATGTGCAATTTACTTTGACTGAAAACAGAGAAAAGCAAGGCTGGAATCATTTTTGTTAGATAATGACCTAAATGATTATTCTGTTATCTGAGATGATAAACGACCACTGGCAGATTTAATCTGCTATAGTATCATGACAAGGGATGTAAGGGATATATATATATATATATATATATATATATATATATATATACATATGTATACATGCATATATATATATACATATAAAATACTGCCAGCCGGCTACGTTGGAACACTAAATATCAATACTTGGCCGCCTTATAATGATATAATATTGCCAGGCAAAATATAACAAAACTATGATGTATCGATTTTTTCCCCCACCTCAAATATTATTGTGGTATTGTCCACCCTTAATCACAGCCATCCCAAGGTACAGTGGCTCAGTTATGAATGGACAGTCACTTTAAGAGGAGAGGGGTATATTGAGCTGTAAAAACAGTTCCACAAGCGCAGCTCAGCATCCTTTTTCAATTGTTGGAATTCCTGTCTTGGACTGAATTGCCGGGCATAATGACAAACACAGAAAGTAAACCCAATGAAGTACCCTTTGAAGTTGTACCATGAATAATTTTTTCTCAGTTTATCTTTTTATTTGCCAGTTCTTCTGCCCTCGGATTTGTTTTCATGTGGTGAAATAGCTTTTCTGCCTTTGTTGTGTATTATGGTACACCAGTCTTTGCTTCATTGATCTTAATAGATTTGGTCCGCTGCCCCTCCCTCTCCACAAGATGACGACCTAGTTAAGAAAACTTTCAACTTCTTTAAAAATCAGGACCGAGGAAGCTTACTGTACAGAAAACAAAGCCCATCCAATTTTAAAAACCACAGATGTCGTTATCAGACTTTGCTTCCTCTTCATCCTGCAGTCTCATTATACTGCTTTCTTCCCTGTTGGAGTGCAACAGTGAAGTGAAACAAAACGCAGAAAAGGGCTGTGTACTTTCCACTGCTCTTCTTTTTGTTCTTTTTAGCTGTCTCTGATCACAGACACAGACATTATGGGGCCTCTATTTCAAGGAACTTGTGGCCCCTTGTGTGAAAATCTTACAGTCTCTTTGTCTGTGTTTGTATTGCAGTGATCTGCTGGAGCAGCTAAGCCGGCTGCAGGCTCTCGTTCCTAACAGCTCCAGCAAAACCACACAGAGAGGGACCTGCATCCTGGTGAGATATAAAACAAAACATTACATTGATTCAAACCATTGGGAACTTTTTCAGACAGCTTAATCTGCAACCACTAAATAAAAGATTAAAGTATAGATATAGACACGGCGGTGCCTGAGCACATCATTAAACCGCTGCCTGTGCTCCACTGTTGACTACTGCAGTAAAAAAAAATATTTAAAAAAAATGACATCACCATGAGACTTCCCCAGCTGATTACTTACATTAAGACAATTATGTTTTTGCATTGGGATTTTTTGTGATCTCTTTTTTATCACGCTATAAATCAGTAATTACTGTCACCAGCCACAGAATATCAAATTTCCTCGTGTTGTGAGGAATAAAATGTTCTCCAAATCAGGCTATGAATAAATGAACAAATCCCTCTTTCAGAATATACTGTAGATAGGAATGAAAATGTGTGACTGAAGTGAGGGGGAAAAAAACAACTCATTTTGATAAAATGGCCTTTAGGGATATATATTGTCAAATTCTATACATTTTCTGCAGCTGAATGGGGCAACTATTATAACTAGATATCACCATGAAACTTCCCCACTTCATTGCTTACAGTAAGACAGTTCATTTTTTGCAACTCTATGTTTGAATATGCAAATTGGATATTTCTATGCTAACTTTTGGTGAATTTAGAACGAATCTACGGATGCAGATAGCAAAACTGTGTAGACAAATAAACATCTCAATGCGAATTTTTTAATGTTTTCTTTCCATTAGAAATAAGACGTGTTATGGAAGCAAAATAGCCAGAAATTAAAAAATTGACCGGTGCATGAAAAACAGTTTTTGCCTTTAGTCTCTTTCCTTAAAGGGACAGTACACCCACAAGTATATTTTTTTAAAACTCAACAGCATTCTCTCTTTCTTTAAACCATGAATCAAGCTAATCCACAGATTATTGAGAGCAGTGTAATGAAAGAATTATACTAGAAAGAAAATAGTGCTGACATGAAACTGCTCACAAAAAGATTTGTGGATTAGCTTGAGTAACTGGGTCATGATTTACTGAAAAGAGACATTGCTGTTGAGTTTTTTGGAATGTATTCTTTTGCTTTTGGCATTTTATGCACCACGAGTCAAATGGAAGATAGTTACATTATATTGGAGAGAGGGCAGGCATCTCAACAGCTGATACCTCCAACACTCTGCAACTCACTCCAAATCAAACTAGACTTTTAAATACCGCTACAAGGGAAAACTATTTATTCATTCATTCATTATCCTTAACCGATTAGCTGCAATCGGGTCGCGGGGAGCTGGAGCCGATCCCAGCTAACACTGAGCGAGAGGTGCGGTACACCTTGGACAGGTCAACATACTTGAAAAATACGGTTAGCCTTAGGAAGCTCTCACCCGTCTGAACGGTCGGCTATGATAGCCCTCACCCGTTTAACTGCTGATTAGTATAGGATTCAGACACGCTGCGGGATGTCCAGTAAAAGACAGATACAGTTGAGGTTAACTTTAAGAACTTTATGTAGAGGCTTCGTCACCATTTACAGAATCCCACACACAATCATCAACAGGAGTTTCCAAAGTGCATCAATGTGGTTCTGAAATGAAATAATAAACATTGCTGAATTGTGAATAATTACTTCTGAATATGCACAATAGTTACAAATTCACTCATATGCATATTTAACTAGCAATGTAGAAATAATAACCCTTGATCTCCATAACATTAAACAAACTGTGCACGTAGATGCAGATAGAAACGTATAGCCTACAACTCATACACAATATTAAGAAAATATGTGACAAGCTCCAGAAACGTCATGATACGTGATAAATGGACTAACAAAGTTTCACTCAGTGAAACTCCTATTCACACTTATGAGAAGTAGCCACCGTTAGCATAACTGTACACTAAAGCTAACACAACAATTAAGCTAACGAAACATGACAGTTAGCACAACCATAAATCATGCATTTTACATAACAAAACTACCTTAACATTGCACACAAATGTCCTGAGCCGTTTACTCACAGTTTTCATGCACGCACAGCACTCTGAGAAACTTCTAGCACTCCTAATGTCTGTGAAGGGCCGTCTGTGATCCGTGATCAGAGTGAGAAAAACGGCTGCAGCAGTGGGCGGGGCCAGACGGCTAGAAGTGCAGCGTGACTGACAGCTACATCAACAAATAGAACTACTAACCAGAAAAAATAGAGATTAATTAAAGTAGACTGGCCTTTTTAACAGCCGCCCCCAGATTTCTTATGGGAAATCTGCACATCATCATAAAGGCCACATAACTAGAGAAGATCCTAATCAGGCAGTGCAGGGAGGTGAATAATCCGGGCTACTGGGCGTGTGTAGGTGCGGTTTCCAACTTGCACTCGCACAGTCCTGACTCGGTCATCAGATCCAGGGAGGACCTCTGAAACCCGTCCCACTGGCCAGAGTGCTCGGGGCAACTGTGGATCTACAATCATGACTGGGGTTCCAACCTGGAGGTCTGGTGCCTCTGTATGCCATTTCTGACGTGCTTGGAGACCAGGCAGGTAAAACTTCAGAAAGTGTCTCCAGAAATGGTCGGCCAACAACTGACTGTGCCTCCATCTCCGCCGACTCAACATTTCTGACTCCGGATACACGACTTGTGGGAGTGACGCGTCTGGCCGCCCCATCAGGAGAGAATTTGGAGTTACTGGGTTCGAGTCAGAGATATCTGAGGAGGTATAACCAAGTGGTTTCGAATTAAGGATCCCCTCAATCTCGATGAGGACCGTCCTCAGGACCTCTTCTGTCACTGCCTGAGCACCCAAGGTGACTCGTAGAGCTTGCTTGAGGGAGCGGATCTCCCTTTCCCAGCAACCACCAAAGTGTGGCGCGCTTGGGGGGTTGAAGGCGAACTGGATTTGTTGGCTGGCGAGTTGAGCTTGAACTTCGGGCTGGAGAGCTGCGAAAGCTTCCTTCAACTCTCGTTCACCTCCCCTGAAGTTCGTCCCCTGATCAGACAATAACTCCATTGGTTTACCTCGCCGAGCCACAAAACGTCGGAGTGCCATCAGGTACGAGTCGGCATCGATGCTGCTGAGGAGATCAATGTGGACTGCACGCGTCGTCATACATTTAAATAGAATGCCCCATCTCTTTTCACTCCTGCGTCCGATCTTAACCTCATAGGGCCCGAAACAATCAACTCCAGTGGAGTAAAACGCAGGCTTGTGGAGGCGCAATCTGGCCGGGGGCAGGTCAGCCATTCTAGGAATCTGGGGGGTTCCGCGCCATTTCTGACAGTCAGCACACTCTCGCTGATGACGTCGGATAGCTTCCCTGCCATGGATGACCCAATATTTCCGGCGAACCTCAGCGAATACTCGCTCTGGACCAGGGTGAAATAACTTCTCATCAAAGTCTTTGATGATCAACTTGGTGATCCAGTGTTGGGGGTCAAGCACGATTGGATGCATAGCGTCCTGATCAAGCAGAGTGCTGTGTCGCAGGCGACCTCCTACCCGGATCAGTTGAGTGGTCTCATCGAACTCGGGGGCAAGAGTAATCAGACGACTGCTACGGGGTATTGCCTTTCTTGCTCTCAGGTGTGCCACATCAGAAGCGAAGCAATCTTGCTGGGCTCGTTGGAGAAGAGATATTTCTGCCTCCTTGAAGTCGCTGGCGGAGGGGCTTCCCTCAGCCGCCCCATGGATAGAGTGAGCTGTAGCCTCCAGGAGTTGGCCGAAGTTTGTGAACTGATTAGCTTCGGGGGTATCTGAGACCGGCGCTGTAGTGGTGAGGCCACAGACCAGGGTTTTCCGAAGCTCATCTCCTTCTGCAGGTGAAGTGACTGGCTTCTCTGGCCACTGCTCAGGAGTCCCTAGTAGGAATGATGGGCCCTGGTACCACCGGCTCTGCTTGCCTAACTCGGCAAGAGTTTTCCCCCGAGTAATGTCATCGGCGGGATTGCTTGAGGTGTCCACGTAGCGCCATGCATCACGGTCTGTCAGATCTTGGATCTCCGCTACTCTTGTGCCGACGAACACCTTAAACCTACACGAATCCGATTGGAGCCAAATGAGGACCGTGGTGGAGTCGGACCAGAAAATAGTTTGGTGGATGGGCAGAGAGAGCTCCGTCCGGAGCACCTTAGCTAACTGTGCCCCAGTAAGCGCAGCACACAACTCAAGACGAGGTATAGATTGCTGCTTCCTAGGTGCTACTCTTGACCTAGCAGCCAGGAATGCCATCTCGACCTTGCCACTGGAGTCCACTGTTCTGAGATAGGCCACCGCACCATAAGCCCTTTCGGACGCATCACAAAACACATGGATATCTCTGGTGCTGGTGAGAGAATCCATCTCCCGACTGCTGTAACACCTAGGGAGGGCTATTTGCGGCAGATCTGGCAGCTCACTCTCCCACTTTCTCCAGGACTGAAGTAGATCTTCAGGTAACTGAGGGTCGTCCCAGTCTCTCTTCTTACCCCAGAGCTGCTGGACTATCACCTTGGCCCTGGTGGTATATGGGACAATATAGCCCAGCGGGTCATACTGGCTAGCCAAGACCTTGTAGATGATGCGCATGGTGATCTGAGGACAGCCAAGAGATCGGGACTTGTATGACAAAGTGTCAGACTGGCAGTGCCAGTGAAGGCCAAGTGCTGATTCCTGAGCGTCTGTTTTCCCTTGTGCGATCCATTGCTCAGCACTGTCTGACCTTGCCTCAGGGGGGAGATGGCGGATCACTGAGGGGACATTGCTCGCCCATTGGCGCAAATCAAACCCTCCTTCAGCTAGAAGGTTCCGAAGCTGGTCCACAAGCGCTTTGGCCTCCTCCTCAGAAGTCAGACTCAACATGCAGTTGTCCACATAGAAGGACTTCTCAATTACCTCTCTGGCAGCATCTCCAAAGTGGCTGCTGTTCCTGGCGTGTTGTTGAAGGGCAAATGTTGCGCAGCAGGGACTGGATGTGGTGCCAAATGGGAGGACACGCCACTCGTAAACACGGGGTGGTTCTTGACGTTCCATATCTCTCCAGAGAAATCTTAGCAGCGGCCTGTCTTCAGGGAGAAGCCTCACCTGGTGAAACATCCCGCGGATGTCACTGCTGATGCCTACTGAATGTTCCCTGAATCTGAGGAGAACTGCGAGCAGGGATGGACTCAGTGTGGGTCCGGGAAGCAGGAGCTCGTTGAGGTTATTTCCTCTGAACTGGAACGAGCAGTTGAACACTATGCGGTTCTTGCCGTTATGTTGCACCATATGGTGCGGGACGTACCAGCTAGTAGCCGTGTCCTCTTCAGCACCAGGCGCTAATTTGACCACATAGCCAGCTTGCTCCAGCTTCTGGATTTCGGCCTTATAGGCTTGGGCTTGATCGGGTGCCTTCGCAAGCCTCTTCTCATTGCTTCTTAATTGTGGGAGCACAGCTTCCTTTGGCGCTCGTAACTGAGGCATGTTCTTGGTGTGCAAGAGGGGGGTTGCATACCGTCGAACTCCGTCTACCTCGACCCTCACAGTTTTGGCCTCGAGAAGGTCTATGGCCTCCTGATCTTGGCGCGATCTGACGCTAGTCCTCTCATTACGCCATGGTAACACGTCCATCTGCCACAGCCTTTCCACCTGACTGTACAGGTCCGCAGATGAAGGAAGAGTGGACGTAAAAAGGCACTGTTGCTCAGTGAAACCATGCTTCAAACCCTGTGTGGGACCCTGCAGGGTCCATCCAAGGCGTGTCTTAATGGCGGCTGGTCCTCCAGGTGGCCCAAGACGAACTGGTTCCACCGGCGTGATTAGGTGGGGGTAATCCGATCCAATGAGTAACAATGGCTGGGCCTCGACGATATGCTGCAATGGCAATCCCTGAAGGTGGCGAAACTCACGTTGCAAAGCACTGACAGGGTGGGTGTGCTTGGCCAGGCTCAGCTGTTTTGCAGTGAATGCTCCCCTGATGTGGTACAGCCTCTTAGGTTCTGTAGCAGGAGAGATGGTAAATGAGACTGCCGCCCCATGAAGAACCTGAAGTTCTTGTCGCACTGTACGGAGAGTTATGTTTTCTGACTGTCCCTTGAGCCCAAGTTGCTGTGCAGCTGCATGGAGAAGGATAGTGCGTTCCGATCCATCGTCTAGGATCGCAAAGGCCTCCATGGTTTTGTCTCCATTCCGCAGCAAGACCTTGCTGAGCTTCAAGAGGACCTTGCGACCTGCAGCTGGCCTGTCAACACATAGTACTTCATTGGTGGTGTTAAGTAGGACAGAGTCTGCAGCTTCAGTGGGGCCCTGAGCTTTCTCTGGCCTTTCAGGAACTCTCTCAGAGACCTCATGGAGCACCATTAAGTGGCGACGGTTGCAGGTTTTGCATCGCATCTTCAGGTTGCATTCCCGCGCATGGTGATCTCGACCACAGCGCCAGCATCCATTTTTCTCCTTAACCCAGCTTTCCTTCTGCTCACGGGTTAACCGCTGAAAGTTGGAACAGCCATTGAGCGTGTGGTTCCCGTTCTCACAGTAGGGGCAGTACATTTTCACTTTGTCTTTAGTGGCAGGAGTTTTTCCCTGTGCATCTGGTGTTTTTGTCTCTGTGCCGAGAAGTACAGTAGTTGGCCGGATGGCCTGCTTAGACTCCTTTCGTTGATCTCGACTCTTCGGTAGGATCTCCTTCCTTGAGCTGTTAGTGAACCTTGTGTTCTCCTCTTGTACCTGAATCTCAAATTCCAACCAGTCTGCCAGGTCAAGCAGAGTGGGAATAGGTGTCCGATATGGGTGGATGAAACGGCGGAAGCTGGATCTTAAGTCATGTGGAAGTTTCCCCAACAGCCTTGAAACGTGTGAGCCACACTCAAGTTCCACTCTACCGTTCCTGCCCAGCTGCTCCAACAGACCCACTAGCGAGCGCACTCGCAGGGCGAACAGCCTGAAGGCCTTGATGTCACCACTGGCAATATTCGGGCCATCCATCAGCTCGGCGATCCGCTGAAGTGCTAGCTGGTGCGGCTGCCCATCCTGCTTGTTAAGTGCAGCCATCGTATCAGAGTAGGGGTACCTTGAGTTACAGTAGGAGTCGGCAACCAATAGAGCTTCTTCTACCTTGAGATGATCCATAAGGATCTGGAATTTGAATCTCTCATTAGCGTCGTCGGGGAGGAGGTTCTCCAGGGCAATTTTCATCCGTGAGAACTCTCTGGGGTTTGGATGAGTAAAGTCTGGTATGGTTGGAGTGGGTCCCCTATACAGCCTCAAATGGCTACTCTGAGATGGGGGACTCGGCGATCTCTGTTGAGGGCGCCCATGGTAGGAGGGGGACGATGAGCGCTCTGGCTGATAGGAACGATGAGAGTCTCGATGGTGAGCGGAGTCTTGCTGTCTGGATGTTTCATGCCTATGACCATCGGTACTGGACCGACGTGAATATGAGGTGTCCTGCTGGGAATGAGATGACCTATCTTTCAACTGCCCCTGTGATCCCATTTCTAATCCAGGGCTGTCTGAGTGTACAGGGGTAGCGTTTGGTCTCTTTGTTCGTGGGGCTGGAATAGGTCGGGTTAGCTCTGCCCTTACCTCATATCCGCCTTGCCGGTGAGCTGGGACTGGTCGTGTGGGGGAGGACCGAGAGTGATACGGCAGCTCCTCTCCTTCATATCTGGACCGGGGTCGATGATCATCACGATCCATGTCCATCCTCGCCATTTCTAACAGCAAAGCGTCTTGCCGACGACAGAGGTATCCGATCTCCTGCCTCATTTCTTCCTTAGCGATCTCCCAACTGTCCTTTTTCACCCACCGTGATGGTGAGTAGGAAGCCTGGCTAACAGGAGATGATGAACCGTGGCCTGCTGCATATCGCCTCTCATCTTCATCCGCGGTGTAGTGACTTCGTGGGTGTGGTGATGTGTGTGGTGGTGACGAACGCCTCGTCTGTGCCAGGTCGTGGTAGTCACGGGCTGTGGTGAAGGATGTCTGTGGCTTGGTGCACACAGTAAGTTCCTCTTCATCCGAAGAATTCAACATGTTAATCCGCTGTGAGTCTGAATCCGGCTCGAAGGACCATGAAAAATACGGTTAGCCTTAGGAAGCTCTCACCCGTCTGAACGGTCGGCTATGATAGCCCTCACCCGTTTAACTGCTGATTAGTATAGGATTCAGACACGCTGCGGGATGTCCAGTAAAAGACAGATACAGTTGAGGTTAACTTTAAGAACTTTATGTAGAGGCTTCGTCACCATTTACAGAATCCCACACACAATCATCAACAGGAGTTTCCAAAGTGCATCAATGTGGTTCTGAAATGAAATAATAAACATTGCTGAATTGTGAATAATTACTTCTGAATATGCACAATAGTTACAAATTCACTCATATGCATATTTAACTAGCAATGTAGAAATAATAACCCTTGATCTCCATAACATTAAACAAACTGTGCACGTAGATGCAGATAGAAACGTATAGCCTACAACTCATACACAATATTAAGAAAATATGTGACAAGCTCCAGAAACGTCATGATACGTGATAAATGGACTAACAAAGTTTCACTCAGTGAAACTCCTATTCACACTTATGAGAAGTAGCCACCGTTAGCATAACTGTACACTAAAGCTAACACAACAATTAAGCTAACGAAACATGACAGTTAGCACAACCATAAATCATGCATTTTACATAACAAAACTACCTTAACATTGCACACAAATGTCCTGAGCCGTTTACTCACAGTTTTCATGCACGCACAGCACTCTGAGAAACTTCTAGCACTCCTAATGTCTGTGAAGGGCCGTCTGTGATCCGTGATCAGAGTGAGAAAAACGGCTGCAGCAGTGGGCGGGGCCAGACGGCTAGAAGTGCAGCGTGACTGACAGCTACATCAACAAATAGAACTACTAACCAGAAAAAATAGAGATTAATTAAAGTAGACTGGCCTTTTTAACAATACTATCACAGGGCAGGCACATAGAGACAGACAATCACACTCTCATTCACTCCTATGGGCAATTTAGAGTCGCCAATTAAACCTAATTGCATGTTTTTGGACTTTGTGAGTACCTGGTGAGAACCCAGGCTGACACAGGGAGAACATGCAAACTCCACAAAGAAGAGCCACAGGCGGGAGTCGAACCAGCGACCCTCTTGCTGTGAGGCAAACTACAACTGTACTAACTACTACACCACCGTGTAGCCCGGGGGAAAATATGTATTTTAGATTTTGGGGGTGAACTGTCCCTTTAAGTTTTTAATCGAGAATGTTAGCATCTGCACTCATCTTTTGTGCAAAATTAACTCCATTTCTTGTTTCCCTTGGGCTTTGTTCTGCTCTTTTTCTTTTTCATGTTCAGGTTCTGCTCCTCTCCTTCTCCCTGCTCATTTCCTCAAATCTTCAACCAGAGCCCTACAGCCAACCCAGCCAGGGAGACTACACACAAACCAAAGGTGTGTAGACAATCACACACCTGCACGTTTTTCTCTCTCACACAAACACACAGTCACCCTTCTCCAACATGCCTCTGCCCCTCAGTGCCCTCCCGATCTCTGCAGTCGATGGATGAAGTGCAAGACGTCCCTCCTCTGCCTCTCTTCTCCGTCTCTCGGGGCTTCGAGGCCCTGTGCAGGATGATGGAGAAGCTCTGACCCTGAGCCAGACCTCCTCATGAAAGACTTCACATCCTCTCACCACCAGTATCACAGGCACCGGGACGATCACTGATATTCTCGGGACCCTCGGGAGGAAACCCTTCACTCAGTCAGATGGAGGTCGGGCGGCTCGGTGAAGCATGTATATGCTATGTAGTCATGTGTGATCAGTTAAACCACACAAATGTATTTTATCTGACATATTTTATTATTTACTTGTATGTGCATGTTTATGTTGATAAAGTTGTTTGTAACATTTCAGTGCCATGCTGACACAGCACAAGAGAATAAAAATTTTTACTCCAGTGAATTTTGAAAGCCCCTGAAGGGATTTGTTTCTCTCAGTAATGCCATGTGTCCAATTTGGACAAGATTTGCATCCCAAAAAATAATGAGGCGATAGTTGAAAAAGTCTCGGCCCCAAAAGATAAATAACTTTATGAGTAAAAGCTACTGGATGATGTTTTGCCTCAATAATGGGCTTCATTGTCATGCCAGCTGACAATATGGGAAAGTGGACTCAATTATCCTAATTATAGAGCAGGGGTGTTTTATTTATATTTGTGGAAATATAATTATTGACTTATTCTGTCTCTATGTGAGGCGCCTTTCTCTAGTGGGGTCAAAGAAAAAACCATTTGATGGATCCTGACTTCCATCTGTTACATGGAGTCCTTGCATTACAACAACAACACTTAATTGGTTGTTCTATCTCTGCTTTCGCTGCTGCTGCTACTCACATAATGTTCTGTCCCAGCTGCCTCATCTCTGTGCCTGTTCGCACCTCGTAACAGTTCAGACAGCCTCATCAATTTTACAGGATCGTCTTCGAGGGATCTCCGCTGTAAATCTGACAATATTTGCAACTCAAAACACACAATGTGATCAGCTTGATGCCTTCCCAGCCAAAGAATGAGGGCAACACCAAGGCCACGTGTGGATTTATTTTTGAACTGCTGATGTTCAAACAGCCTCTGATCACTGAAAAAAAAGATAAACTCAATAGGGGCCAATCCCACAGGATGCTCATTACATACTGTATATGCTGTATGTTTGCAGACAGTGCTGCAGCTAACACTAAGGACAACATGAGGTTACATCCTTTATATTCTGGGAAAATCTGAGGATTTGCAGCATTGCACAAATAAGGTTTATATACAAAGATTATACACACATTAGAAACCTGTTGGGCTTTTTAAAACAGATTCCTATTATATTTTAGACTCAATTCGACAGGCAAAGAAGACTACAGTCTACAGTCCTGCTTGCAGCTATGCAGGGCTGCACTTACTGAGCTACAGTGGTGCTATGAGCTAAACGCTAATGTCAGCATGCTAACACATGACACATGAAGCCTAAAGAAGTTTGACTTCCCTGTATAAAATTATTGGGATTTTCCATACTGCTATTAAAAAAAAAAAGATTTGGGGGGAATAAAAATTTAAATAAGGGTGATTTAAGTGAAAGAGAAAAAATACTCACTCACTCACTGGCCACTTTATTATGTACACCTGTTCAACTGCTTGTTAACACAAATATATAAACAGACAATCACTTGGAAGCAGCTCAATGCATTTAGGCATGTAGACATGGTGAAGATGAGCTGCTGAAGTTCAAACTGAGCATCAGAATGGGGAAGAAAGGTGATTTAGATGACTTTGAACATGACATGGTTGGTCTGAGTGTTTCACAAACTGCTGATCTACTGGGATTTTCATGCCAGAGTTCAGAGGGGAATGGCCAGACTGGTTCCAGATGATAGAATGGCAACAGGAACTCAAATAACCTCATTACAACCAAACTAAGACCATCTCTGAACGCACAAAACGTCCAACCTTGAAGCGGATGGGCTACAGCAGCAGAAGAGTACACTGACACTTTATTAGGTACACCTTGCTAGCTGATAAAAGTATTGCTGTTCTTGGTGGCCTGCTGTTAAGTGTTAAGAAGCTATGTTGTTTGTTTCTATACTGTTAGTTATATTAGTTTAGTATGTTATGCGCCTCGGGTGATCCCATTGCACGAGTGGGAAAGTTGTTCATGAGCTTCAAGTTGTAATGTGGAAATAACATGGACGCTACAAAGAAAACGTGTTGTATTTTATTGCTCAAATGTCTAAACACATATATTCCCTATTGCTTTCAAATGTATTAAAATGCTGTGAAAATGTAATTAAAGACATAATGCAATGATTTGCTAATGCTTTTCAACTTACATTGAATTGAAAACAATACAGAGCCAATATATTTAATATTCAAACGGCTAAGCTTTTGTTGTTTCTCTGTTGGTTCTGTTGGATGAATTAAAATTAAAATCCAAGCTGCAGAGCCGTGTTTGCAGAGTATTGTCATTAACATTTAACAATCCCCTCTGAGTGCTGTTTGTTCAAGCTCAAGGACTGAGGAGGAGGACAACACTTTACAAGTGATAAAAGAATGATTTCAGCAAAGTCAGACTAAAAATGTGAGTACACCATCACTGGGACGCTGGGAGGCAGAAATTCATTTTTGATCAGACTGCTTTAGGCAGTGTCTTGGGCTGGTGTGATAAAGAGGCATTGATGTCCATAGAAACTAATAACTATGTCACAGTAGAGCAGAGGTGCTGCTGCCTGCAGGGGGAAACAGGTCGCAGGAGGGAAACATAAATAATTGAGATATTATTGCAAGCTCAGTTTGACCATTTGTGGTTTCATGAACTTTTGAGCAAAGTAGCAGAAAAATACTTAAGGGACAGTTCATCCAAATATCAGAAACACACAGTTTCCTCTTACCATTTAATTCCAGAGAAGGCAGACATCTCTGCGGTCGATATGTCAAACACTCTGTAACTCACTTCAAAACAATCTACGTAGATTAAAAAATAGCACCACAGGTATGAGGAATGAGGCTTTGGGGTGAACTGTCCCTTTAAATTCTGCACTCATGAGCTGGGGCACTTACACATTTTGTCACTTTAACAAGTATTATCATTTGGAGCACTTTTTTTTTTTTTTTAAAGCCACTGTGAGACATACAGACATGGAAAAGTTGTTAGACCACCCTTGTTTTCTTTAGTTTCTTGATCATTTTAATGCCTGGTACAACTAAAGGTACATTTGCTTGGACAATTATAATGATAACAACAAAAGTAGCCCATAAGAGTTTAATTTAAGAGCTGATATCTAGCCATTTTCCATGGTTTTCTTGATTATGATTTTGGTTATTATCAATACAACCATGGAAAATGGTTAGATATCAGCTCTTAAATTAAACTCTTATGGGCTACTTTTGTGAGCTATTTTTGTTGTTATCATTATATTTAGCCAAACAAATGTACTTTTAGTTGTACCAGGTATTAAAATGAACAAGAAATTGAAGAAAAAGGGTGGTCTAATATTTGTTCTATGACTGTATATCTTTAAAAAATCTATATTACTTCTTTTAAATGCTAGTGCAAGTGTGCAAACTTGCGTGGATGTATTAGTAAAACCTTGACTGACTAGATTCTGGATATATGAGATCTTTTTTTTTTCAATTATTTTTTTGTTGTTCTTTGTAGGAGGAAATAAATGAAAGGCTTTCTTCTTACATTTCTGCTTCACCCACATATGGATTTCTAATAAGATGGAATGAAGAGCGTTATTAGAAACTGGTTTTGTTGACCCCATGTCACCTTTCTGATTCAAGAATAGAGTCAGAGATAGAAAGTGGATTTTCGCTTTTAACTGCTATGTCGTATGCATTGCAGCAATGCATTCAGAGTGTGAAGTGAAATCACTTAGTCGATGAGACGCTCCAAAGAATGACAAAGAAAATACATTAAACGACCTTGGACAGACAGGAACTCACTAATGGAGCTCATGGTTCAGCGGCTCTGAGAAGAATCTCTGCAGGAACGATTATAACGAAGAACAAAAGCTGTAAGTGCTCTAACTAATTGTAAGTTACTAAGGTTACTCTCATTTATAATGACCTTAAAACGGTATGTATTTATCCTTATATGAGTAGAATTTGACTATGTACAGAAAAGTACTTTTACTCATACAAAAAAATCCACTACAAGTAAAAGTCCTGTATTCAAAACTTACTTCAGTAAAAGTACAAAAGTATCAAATGTTATGCAGAATGGTCCCACTCGGATTGTTTTATATATTCCAAATATATCATCATATTATTTGTTTATTTATTTATGTAAATGGGGTGCACTTATATAGCACTTTTATCCAAAGCGCTTTACACTATACACTACGCTCATTCACACATTCACACACACATTCATACTGGTGGCCAAGGCTACCAGGGCACACTGGTGCCACCAGTGGGAATTCCTTCACACACCGATGAACGCAGGTAGGGCTCACTTTAACTACTTAATATACAGTTATGAGGTTAAATTTAAAAAAAGTCTAATCACTTTAAATGTATCACGATTTTTATGTTAAATGTCGACATGAAAGGTAACTTAAGCTGTCAGCTAAATGTAGTGGAGTAAAAAGTGCAATATTTGCCTCTAAATGTAGTGGAGTAGAAGTATAAAGTCACATAAAATGGAAATACTCAAGTAAAAAACAAGTATCTCGAAATTTTACTTAAGTACAGTACTTTAGTAAATGTACTTAGTTACATTACACCACTGGAAAGAATATATGTTTTTTTTAGGTGCTGTAAAAAAAAGAAAGTGTGGGTCGGGGAGCAGGGTGGGAGAGGGGGTACGTTTTGTTGTGCTATGTTCTTGTACGTTACTTGAGTGTCATGCATGAAGTGTCATGCTTGATGTTATTTTACATGTATCTGTTACTGAAGAGGTGTCAATAAAAAGTTGATCGCAAAAAAAAAGAGAAAGCGTGGGGAAACTAAATTACCTCTTTAATTGTCCTTGGAAACCTTAAACAGAATGCAAATGAGTCACTTCAGAGAGAGCCTCAGGGCTGGACTCCAACCATATCTGCATCTCCATCGTTCCCTGGTGAAATAGAAAACTGTCAACAAATAGTTGTTTTTTAAAGTTGTTCCTGCTCACAGAGGGAGACAAAGACACAGGGAGGAGAATAAATTGATTCCAAGACTGGATTTTGAATCAGATACAGCATCACTCATGATGTTGAAATTAAATTCTGCAAATGCAGATTAAAGATATGTTACAGACTGTCAGAGCAGACTGTTGGATGAAAACAACTCTGAATTTCTCTTTTTCTTGCCTCCTTTTCTATCTGACGCACACACAGCCGGTCAAAGTGATGCATCGTGGGAATACTGAAAGTGACCTATACAAAATGCTAATCAATCAAACACACACACACACACACACACACGTATCTCTCTGGCTCCCTCACAAAGACTGAAAGCTGTTTGAAATCTAAAGTATGATTTTACTGATGTGTATGGCTTCAGATGTGCGTAAACAAACCCTTGCGGGCCGAGGAAACCTTTCTGAAAATACCATCCTGTGTGATTTACCTTCACATTATATGCAGGAATATTAACGGCAGTGTTGGAAGAAGTATTCAGATCCCTTACTTAAGTAAAGGTACGGATACAACACTGTGAAAATACTCCACTACAAGTAAAAGTCCTGCAATCAAAACTTAATGATGTAAAAGTACAAAAGTATCAACATAAAAATGTACTTAAAGTATCAAAAGTAAAAGTACTCTTTATGCAGAATGGACCCACTCAGACTGTTTAATACATTCCAAATAAATTGTTGGCTTGTTATTATGCAATTATGTAAGCGGAATTTGGCTGTTGTCCAGAAAGGCCTCATTTAAACTACTTAACATACTGTTATGAGGTTTAATTTAAAAAAATGTCTAGTCACTTTAAAAGTATTATGTTGTTATGTTAAATATTGACCTGAAAAGTAACTAAGGCTGGAAGCTAAATGTAGTAAATTAAAAAGTACAATATTTGCCTCAAAATGTAGTGAAGTAGAAGTAAAAAGCTACATAAAATGGAACTACTCAAGTAAAGTACAAGTACCTCAAAATGATACTTAAGTACAGTACTTAAGTATATGTACTTTTACTTTCCACCACTGATAAAAGGTGATATTTGGACAGAACGTGAGAGAAAGGAACTAGCTGACTCCCTACAAAAAACAATGACAAACAATGAACATCAAACTCATAGCACACAAAGAGCCACAATTGTGAAAAACAGCAGAAATATGCGTTTTTCTGATTCAGAAATCTATTGCAGAAAACAAATGCATTGCCCTGTTTGTTTACCCAGGAATCATCAGAAGAAGTAAGAGAAACGATTGTATCTTTTAATGGAAACAGCAGAGAAGTGGCTTACTCTGGGTTGTGGTTTTAACCCAGAGGTAGTTAATGAAGTCCTGCGCCGAATCTACTGTAATAATCATAATAGTGTAGCAATGCTGGATAATGAAGCGTCCATGTGCGCGCTCAGGCAGTGCGCAACCAAGTGGTGGAGGAGAGCCTCAGCGAGTATAAAAGCCTCAGGATGCTGTCAGCTGCACTGACAGGAGAAGCGGCAGCATCACCGCAGACTTGAACGCTCCTGAG
The DNA here is from genome assembly GCF_030273125.1 of Centropristis striata. Lineage (NCBI taxonomy): Eukaryota > Metazoa > Chordata > Actinopteri > Perciformes > Serranidae > Centropristis > Centropristis striata. The sequence continues at coordinate 14,008,193 of NC_081527.1, read as the reverse complement.
TACCTACACGGATTTAATCAGCTTTAATCAGCTCAAATATAAACTTTTTTTCCAGCTTGTAAAATGCGCGCAAGTTTAGATATCACTCGGATAAATCAGGCAACTCTGAGGCTTTGAACAAGACTAAATGCAGCACGAGGACGATGGGGATTTATGCGTTCACACCTGCGTACCTACTCTCTGGAAGTTAGCCGGAAACAGGAGAGGAAACCTGCTGTAACTTGTGTTAAAATAGGAACATTTTATTCTGCTGCAGAACCATGCAGAGTAACAGCAGCGCGTCCGGACCCCTGGCAGCTCTGAACGTGTGCGGAGGAGAAGAGGATGAACGCGAATTCTCCAAACTTGTGAGCCCCACAGGAGGAGCCTCTAATCTCGCAGCTTTGAATCTGTCACTGAACTGCTGGCTCCACATCCTCTCCAAGGAGTCCTCTGTGGACCTGCACGCAGACAGCGCAAACCTGGCAGTAGGTTAAGTTAAAGAAATAGAAAATGCATATTTTTCTCTTACCTGTGGCGCAATTTATCAATCTAGATAGTGGTGTGAGTTGCTGGGTTTTGGAGATATTGACCTAGAAATGTCTGCCTTCTCTCTAATATAATGAAACTAGATGACACTTGTGCTAGTGGTGATCAAAGCACCAATCAATTTGGAAAACTTAAACAATTTGTCTTTCCAGAAATCATGACTATAGGTTACTCATGATAGACCTTGTTGTTAGCAGTTTCATGCAGGAACTTACAATACAATACATGAAACTGTTCAAAACAAGGACTGTATATTATCTTCAGTAACTGGGTTGGCCGAAATGCAGACATCTTTATGGCTGATATCTCAGAGCAACTTACTCCAAAACAATGTAGAATGGTTCACAGAACTGCAGGAAAAACATGTACTTTTGATTTGGAGAACTGTTGTTGTCATCACTGCATGAATCACCTCAAACATATAAACAAATGCTGAAAGAAAGTAGTTTTATGTTTCAGAGACATTCCCTGCTCGGAGAATGGATGTTACATTTTTACTTCAAGTTCCCTGTCTGCACGTATTAGCAGAGGTGCCACAATTTGTAGGCTATTCTATATGAAGAATCGATCAAAATGGCAGACAGTCTTATCTGATACCATGCAGCCTATCTTTTCAAAGAGGAAATGAAAATCTGAATTAATCAAGATTGAAAGTTTCACAGTGGCATAACTTAAAAAAGTGTTTAAATTGAAAATTGTAATGACCTCGCAATAAGAAATTAAATAATGGATTTGGATAATTGTGACACCACTACCATTTTGGTTCCAGATAAGAAAACAAACATTATTGTGTGTTTGACAGGTCCGAGTTGTCATTGCCCTGGTCTACCTGGTGGTGTGTGTGCTGGGGCTTGTGGGTAACCTCCTGGCTCTCTTCCTGCTTCACTCCCGCCGCCGGGGCCACCACCACTCTTCCATCGACTGCTTTGTGATGAGTCTGACGCTGACAGACCTCCAGTTTGTCCTCACCTTGCCCTTCTGGGCCGTGGACACAGTGCTAGACTTCCGCTGGCCCTTTGGCCACCTCATGTGCAAGATCGTGAGCTCGGTCACCACCCTGAACATGTACGCCAGCGTCTTCTTTCTCACAGCCATGAGCGTGACGCGCTACCACTCCCTGGTTACCTCTCTGAAGATGAGCAGCCCTACGATCGCCACTTCTCGTGCCAAATGGGCCAGTTTAACCATCTGGGTGGTGTCACTAGTGGCTACGCTGCCTCATGCTTTCTACTCCACCACAGTCCAGGTTTGTTGAATTCAGACTAGGGCTGGGCGATATAACATTATAAAAAATATATCTATATATTTTTAAATGTGATATGGATTTAGACCATATCGAATTAAAACGATATATTCAATTTTTTTTCTTATATCTTTATATATAAATGCTGCCCCTACTAGGGTTTGTCATATTTAGTTCTTTTGTAATGTTCGTTACTCTTTTCTCATATAAACATATTTATTTCAGAAAAAGATTGGCCTATTTTATTTCATAACCTACTTCTATTTAAGATATTTTTTAATTTAAATGTGCACTTTATGGAGCTTTGATTTTTTTTTAAAAAGGTACTCCTGTTGTGTTATACAGTATTTATGTTAAATACTTAAATAAACAGTTTCAATAAAACTACTTGTGACATGTTATATTTGGCTTTGACTGAACATTTGCTCTCACTTTGTGATAAAATATCGGGATATATATCGTATATCGATATTCAGCCTAAATATATCGGGATTTGACTTTTGGTCCATATCGCCCAGCCCTAATTCAGACTGATTTGATTAAAGCATTTTCCTTCTGTTTTTGAGTGTGCAACAGTTTACAACAGTTTGTTGTGTTTACAGGTGTCTACAGATGACGAACTGTGCTTAGTCCGCTTCTCGGACTCTGACTCAGGCCACTGGGATCCTCAGGTCCTGCTTGGACTCTATCAAACACAGAAAGTGCTTCTGGGATTTGTAGTTCCCTTGATTATCATCTCTGTGTGCTACCTCCTCCTCCTGAGGTTCATCCTGAGCCGGCGCATCGTTGGCAGCATCGTCAGTGGGAATGTCACAGAAAGGTCAGAGTCTGAAAAAGGGCGCCACCGTCGACGCTCCAAAGTCACCCGCTCAGTCACCATTGTAGTTCTGTCCTTCTTCATCTGCTGGCTGCCCAACCAGGCTCTCACCCTGTGGGGGGTGCTGATCAAATTTGACTTGGTTCCCTTCAGTAAAGCCTTCTACAACGCCCAGGCCTACGCCTTCCCGCTGACTGTGTGCTTAGCTCACGCTAACAGCTGTCTCAACCCGGTGCTCTACTGCCTGATCCGAAAAGAGTACAGAGCTGGACTGAAGGAGCTCCTGCTGAGAGTGTCCCACTCCGTGCAAAGTGTCCTCACCCTGGCTCTGAGAGGGAGGAGGGTGGAGGAAGCACCACCCAGCCTGGTGATGATACACAAAGACATCAATATGTGATTCACTCTGTTAAAGGAAGAGTTTGACATTTTGGTAAAGAAAATTATTCACTTCCTTGCTGATAGATGAAAAGATTGATGCCACCCTCGTGTTTATAGGTTAAATATGAAGCTTCAGTCAGCTGCAGGTTAGCTTAGCTGAGCACAAAGACTGGAAACAGGGGAAAACAGACAGCCACCAGGGGGCGACCAAGAAAACTATATGGCATGGCCAGTGGGAGAAACACCAGTGTGCATATTGACTGGGCCACATAGCAAGGAGGTAAACCCCGGGAGCAAGTAAACTTTTTTTGGCATTTGCACCAGTTAAGCAATTCTTATTGGGCTGAATAGGTTCCATCTGTAGGTCCAGTAGCGGGAAACAACCAAAAGAAAATGCCAAAAATAAACAGCTTTTTGATGAGATGCACTACCACCAGGTTAAAGAACACATAACTATGTTATTATAAACTGCTGAACCAAAACACTTTAGGAAGTAAAAAGTGAATAGAGGCCATAAGATGTGAGACATGAGCAGTGACAATGGAAAAACTGTGAGATCCTGATATGTTGAACATTACATGTGCAGTCCATGTTGTCAATAAGTCAAATATCCAAATGAATGTTTCAGGCTAACCATATTTCTGAAAGTTAAGTTAAATCATTTTGACAAGATGTCACATGTTGTAGTGTAATGTGGATGAATCAGAAAGCTATGCAGAATTATGTTTGCAGGTACCTTAGCTTGCTAACACAGTGACAGACAGAGTGCTAAAATAATCCTTTGACATGCTTAAATCTAATGTTGTTATCAAGCTACAGGTACTTGGTTTCCGCCCTTGTTTGCATATTGTTGCGCCAGTTGAGATTTATACACTTTTCCCCAAAGATTCTGTCATCGTAGGTAGTTATTTTTATTAGAGCGTCAATATTGCTTATCATTTTTGTTTTAATTAGTTATTTGATGCTATAAAAGGGGATGCAATGTCTTTATTGACAGCTGTGATTGGTAGGGTGAGTGAATGGGCCAAAGACTGTATAAATAATGGACGTAGTGATCGTGACGTCACCTGTTGATTTGTGAACTGCTCGTTTGAGACATCAAATTCAGTGTTACACTCGTTGCCATCTTTCTTTACCTATGTCACCATCTTGTTTTCGGAAACTGGGAGCAGACCATATTTGGCTGTGGAGGAGCGAGAGGGATCAGACGACACTGACTACACGCCTCTCTACACCTCAACCTGAATGAGGGAAGTCGCTGCTAATTCATGTTAGCATTAATTGTAGCATTAACTGGGATGTTAATTTTGGATAGTAAAAAACAAAAACAAAGTGTATGTTACTTTCCTAAAAATGAACAGCGACTCCTTGGAGTGTCTGTTAGTACAACCCAACGCTGAACAAGACATTTTTCATGAACAAAACGTTCAAATAAACTCATTGTGAAAATACAGTGAAGGGGTCAAAGTTATGAGACAAAACCAGAAAAACAACCTTTAAAAAAAAAAAAAAAAAAAAATGTTACGTAAAAAGTTAACGTTATATATATATATATATATATATATATTGTCTTGAAGAAGATATTTTACCAGCGATTGAGACCATAGTTTGTCCCAAAAAAAATTCTGAGGTAATAAATCAAGTGAGAAGTTTTCTCATTTTGTATTGAAATGAACGGACCCAAATGCTTCTGCAGCCGCCATCAGTGCTTCCAGCTGGAATTGTCGGTAGAATGCAGCTTGAGGAGCTTTGATACTGCAGGGCAATCGCCCAATCACTGTTGCGCATGCTCTCACCGCTAATGTGGCGGATGGCAGCACCAGTGTTCAGGATATTTTAAATGGAGAGATGTTATCTGTGTGCAGTCTAAGCTTCATATTTAGCGTACAAACAGGATAGAGGTATGGATCTTCTCAAGAACTCAAGAAAGTGCATTTTACAAAATGTTAATCTTTTTCTTTGTATACTAAAGGAAATGCTCCTTTATCAATCAACTTTGTGTGCCATATTTTCTTTGGTGCCATTTCTTAAAATGTGTGCTGTGTGACATTCTCATTCCTCCAAAGTTATTTCCATTATTGCCATGCTTCAGACAATTTTTAATCACACCGTGGGCTGAGTTCTTATTTTGAGATTTCCACACAATTAAGGAAATGACGTGTGAAGTTTGAATAGTTCGACCTGTAAAGTGATTTTTGTACTTTGCAAACTCCCACACAGGCAATCACAAGGACTGTAACATTGTCACATTTTCATTCGTATGTGATCTGATGTGTTTGATAATTATTTGTGTTATTGTTGCTAGTTCAATCAGGACACAGCAGTCGAATCTAGCATGAAACTGTGGTCCCATTTGTTGTGTGTCTTCCTTGCTGTATCACTGTGGATCGTTCTGTGATTACACGTGTGTAATGTGACATTCAATAAAACAGGAGGACAAAAGAGTTCAGTGCCGTCTGTGGAAATTTAATCTCATCGGCAGTCACGACAGCCACGAAACCGTGAAGACGAGGAAAATGATTTTGCCCGCACAAAAGCTGCTGCACATTTTTGCCCTTTGGCAACCTTTAAAGTCTGAACATGGATTACCATCTTCAGCTGACATGCAAATACCACACACACTGCACCGCAGCTCGTCCATTGTGTGCTCTCTGCTAGCAATTACTTCTTCAATCAGAAGAAGAACACATTTATTTTGTAGGTCTCTGTGTGACAGGCTCTGATACGGCTAAATATAAGCCAGCACGTCAAGGCAGCCAGTCCCTTCCAGCTGTGGATAGCAATCAAACGTGTGATTTTTTCAAATTATTTGTTCCAGTTCGGTGCAATTGTTGCCTACAGTTTATTGTTTGTATCCTGGAACTGGCTTTGTCACTTGACTGTTCTTTCATCAGGCTCCACATGATGGACAGACCAGAAATGGTACATCCACTCACACCTGGATGGTCATTTATATTTCAGAGTTCACATAAAACATCTGACAGGTACAAGCAGCCCAATCTTATGACTGCTCGGCTATTTATCTTCAAGTACAGGAAGTCATTTCACGGAAAGCCTCACTGATGAAAACCACTTGTCACCTCTACAAGTCCGTATACGAGACAGTATGGAGCACTAGATTAAAGCAAATACATGCTCAAAACGTTTATTTTGGATGAGGTGCAAGTCAAGGAAATTTAGTGTGAATGATATATACGTAGGTATGGAAATGGGTCAGTCATACTCGGATGTGATACGTAAAGCACACCATAAAGACATGATTACATCCCAACTGTTTGGAAAACAGCATGAATGATACCACTTGAAAACACGTTTAAACTAACAACAGAGCAGCTTTTTTTATATGCAGGGACTGTACTGTCAGTTTTTCGTCTCTTTGAGGCCACAGGTGTTTGGAGCTCAAATGGGAAATAAGAACCTTGACTGCACAATATTAACAAAAGCGGCAAGCCAGTAAGAGAGTGGAGGTGTACAGAAACGTCATTATCTGTATCTGTTCAACCAAAAATGCAATTGTTGTGCCTTTAAAGAATCAAATTGAATGATTATTAGCATATAATATTCCCATCTGTGTCTCTCTTTAACAAAATTTCCGCACCCTTTGGTTGCCGCTATAGAGAATTTGTGCTTGTTCTAGTTAGTACATCAAGATGAAAATGCTGTCGAAAGCTGCACAGCCTTAATTATGTAGAGCTGCATGTCCCAGTCTTTATTTTGACAGGCTTGGAACTCCTTTGTCTCTTTGTCACGGAGAAGGTGACAGGTTTGTTTATTCATTAAATTGTTCATAACGTATGCGGTGAATTTTATACTTTTCCACACTGTCACATTGAAATTCAAAAATTCTCTGGACCAATACCAAGGAAATTACTTCCATATCCTGAAGAGTAGCTGCAGCCCTGCTCACACACTTGTTGCATGGATGGATTAATGAACTGGCCTACAGGGCTCAGTCCTGGGACTCACTGGCTCTCACCTACAAATGTCACTCAAAGAGAAGCATACCAAATAGGAGGAGACCAATAATTACCACAAAGAAACAAAAAGACTACAAAGCGACCAAATACATCTCCAAAGCAATGCAAAACAGCTGCAGAGAGACACAAAGACACTCACAATGACTATAAAGAAATGCAAAATTACTACAAAAAGGGGTAGAACAACTACAGATTTAAAAGGACTAGCAATAACTAAAACCAAACAGTTACAAAGAGAGGCACGAAACACTATGTGCCACATACACATAATTTAATCTAAGCACAAGGGATGAGATAACTGATATTACCATGAAGTTTCAGACAAGAACATGTGTGGTAATACACATTGTGTTGCAGCACAAGCAGAAAAACAAAAACATGACTCTCTCAGGAGAATCATTTCCATCAAGAATAGTGGCGATGAATTTGAATGCATGATTAGTGCTGTTTAAGAGCTTGTGACTGATTCACATTACAAAAAAAATGTGTTCAATAGAGCACAGAGGATGTCATGTTCTTCTTTTAAGATGTCTGTAAGAAAAGTACATTTTACATCCCATTTATGAGTTAATGAGAAGTAAAATGTACTTCCCATTTACTCACCATTTTCAATGGTTTTCTTGATAATAACCATATCATTATCAAGAAAATGGCTAGATATCAGCTCTCAAATTAAATCATTATATTGTCCAAACAAATGTACCTTTAGTTAAACCAGGCATAAAATGAAAAAGAAATTGAAGTAAACAAGGGTGGTCTAGTTATTTTTTCCATGACTGTATACAGGATAACATCCCATGGAATAAAGTGCAATAGAAGAAACACAACCCAAAATATCAGTTCAATCACCGCTGATATGTCTCCAACAGCATATATTCCAGTCTGAGGATGTAGAATACCTAACAGCTATTTCCCCACACTCACGTTCGGCTCATACTAACTTTGTAAACCTTTCGTTATACTGTCTCATATCACCTGCTGCCTCCATCTGAAGGAGACTAATTCCTTGTGGGCCGGACTTTCCTGGTTTACTGGAATGGACAGAAAGGATAACATGACACTTTCTAATTCCCAAGGGAAATTAAGAGCCAACTCAGTCAAGGTAATACTGGCCAAAGATCTGAGGAAGCTTTGTTCCCCTCAAAATTGGATATCTCATATTTAGAGTAATATACAGTATATACGGATGACTCACTACAGAGTCATCAGGAGTTTTGTTAAGAAAAGAAAAGGTGAATCATGTGTTTTTAATATAGAGACAAGTCTAAATTAGATGAAGTGTTTTTAGGTTTGAGCGAAGTGTTTTTAATCATCTGCCTTTTATCAGTCTCTTCCTCTCTACGCCTTCCATCTGTATGACATTTGAAACATTACGCCTATGACTTTGATTACCATCTTCCTCAGGGACATGGCTTATGTTGAACAGGGAGCATCTGTAATTAGACTGTAAACAGAAATCTTCATGTTATTACACACATTTCCTTTAATGAGATACAAGGCATGCATATTAAAGAGAGCTAGATTCAGGCAGGGTCCCCTTCATTCCTATAAAAGTTGCTCAGTTGAAGCCAAAAAAGTTTGACTTCCATGTATAAAATTACTCAGATCTGCTATGGATCTTCTGCACTGTGACACCCATAGAACATACAGTCATGGAAAAAATATTAGACCACCCTCTTCAATTTCTTGTTCATTTAATGCCTGGTACAACTAAACGTACATTTGTTTGGACAAATATAATGATAACAACAAAAATAGTTCATAAGAGTTTAATTTAAGAGCTGATATCTAGTCATTTTCCATGGATTTGATATTTATTTATTTTGATAACCAAAATCATTATCAAGAAAACCATGGAAAACGGCTAGATATCAGCTCTTAAATTAAACTCTTATGAGCAATTTTTCCATGACTGTATACAAGTTAAGTCTGTCAACTACTGGATAAAATAATTAAAATCATGTTGCTCCTTTAGACTTTCCAAATGCTATCAGACTGAATGGATCAACTTCTAATAGTAAGATGAATCAATTCACAGCAGATGTGATGTTTTTTTTACATGACAGACCATGGCCCCCCTTTTACCACCAAGGCAGTTCGAGGGCTGGTTTGAAACCGGTGCTTAATCTTTGACCACTGCCTCGCTTTTAGACGGCCAAAGGACCGTCTCTCACTTTTTAATCTTTTTTTTATTTACTCCTTTTACCTTTTATTTTCTGTGTATCTGAGAATATATTGTGACTGTTCCTGCTCTGTCTTTTATTGTTTTTCTTTTAATGTAAGAATTGTTTTTTACGGAAGCCCTAAACAGCCATGCATTCATATATTTTTTCCCTCCGTTTTCTCGTGATAACGAGTTAATTTCATTTGTTTTCTCGAGATAATTATCTCGTTATCTCGAGAAAACAAAACGACAGTTCTTTTCCCGAGATAACAAGATCATTTTCTCGAGGTCTGTAGTCCAGACGTGTAGTCAGTAATGGGCCTACTCACTGCTCACTCACTGTTCCACCCAGCCAAGTTTGACAAAAACATATTTTGTTACAAAAAAAATATAAATATGTATGTAAGAAAGGAAATAAATGTATAATTGTATTTGTAACCCGGCCTGTGTGGGATGAGCCCCTCCACACCCTGGAACTCTGCGTTGTGTTGTTAATGATGATGGAGGGCGGAGGAGGGACCAGTCGGACACGGGTGGTCGTTATATTTGCGGCTCGCACCGCGTCATGCTTTATTTCTCACAACGGCTGGCAGCTCAACCTTAAACAGTACCAGTAAACACTGGCGTGAAACAACAGAAAGATTAAAGGCCGGTGTAGTGTTCTTACTGTTTTCCACACTAACTAACCGTATGCTTTGATCTGCGCATGTTCTGTTATGCATGAGCTGTCCGTGGTACTGAAACAACAATCACTGTTAATGTGAGAATTCTGTCTGATGCAGGCCTATGTTATGCTGTGCCTTAACACCTTATCTACTGTTTGGGTTCATCTGGAGTCGGCACTTTGTGCAATAAAATGATTTACTGTGCCGTGCGATAGAGCCGATACGCATGTTTTATCTTTACTGTTGTATTGTGTACAGCCTTTATAGAGCTCTGTTGGGAGAGCTTGTGTTATAGGCAGTGCTTTGCTGACATTTCTTTGTAATGCATAATGTTGCAAAGTAAAATAGTCACTGTTTTTCCAGTTTGTCTATATTTGTCATTTTTATAGTTCTAAATTTTAATGAGTCCCTTTTCTGGGAAAAGATGGTCCATCCACTTTTGTACTGGCCCACCCGAAATATGCCTATCTTGTTATCTCGAGAAAACAAATGAAATTAACTCGTTATCACGAGAAAACGGATGGAAAAAAATATATGAATACATGGCTGTTTGGGGCTTCCGTAGTTTTTGGCTTTATGGCGTCATTCTTATTGTGATTAACTGCTCTCTGTAGAAGCACTTTGTAAACTGCTGTTTTTAAAAGGTGCTATATAAATAAAGTTATTATCATTATTATTATTATGCTTTCAGAGTGCAGAGACATACACAGACGTATGCAGTGACGTAATGACTTGGCTCTCTAGCCTGTGGAAAAGCAGGTTCTGAAACGGTTCGCAAGTTGAACCAACTGCGAACCAGTACCAAAAATAGTGGCCACTATGTTAAATTGTCTTCAAAGCCCCCCACTCTTGAGTGCTCAGATCAAAGACTGTGGTTTGTGAGTCACTGACTGGTTTCCTAGCTGTACCCATATTAGAGTAGACTCTTTTAAATCAAGGTCTTTGACAGTCTGCCACAGCTTAATCTGACCTCTTTTGCTGAAATCATTGTTCTCGCAGTCCTTAAAAGTGTCCAAGTAACTGACAGAGAAACTCTCATACGCAGCATGGAGCTGCCTCCCTGGTGCTTCACATCGGGCGCATATTAAATAGTTAATGAGCTATGCCCGCTTCCTCCAACATAGCACTTTGAATTACAACGTAGGAGATTGATTCTTCAAAAATCTTTGATGCAGAATCTTCTACTCTCTTGTGCCGAACCCCAGACATGCTGTCACTGACTCCTTATGTCCATTCTGCAATGTGGCGCAGACTAATGAGGTGCTGTGCTGACTGTTGTCCCTCCAGAGAAACCACAGCCAACAAGACTCTGATGTGGATTCAGTGACCAAGGTCCTTCTTTCTGAGTCGAGGGGGGTGAGCTGCTGTAGGAAGAGTCTGTCTGGTGCTATAGAAAGTTTCCAATTTCTAATGATGGAGCCTGTGAAGATGAACACTTCAGAAATCGTTTGATGCTGTGCCTCTTCACCAGTCTGCCTCTGAATGTTAAACAGATCCTTAGAGTATGCAGCTCTGAACTGCACTGTCATCACTTACACATTTCAGGGAAAGACAGTACACTTTAGAATCTACTTTCTGACATTTGAACTGATCAGGTAAATCACGTTTCAGAGACGTATATCTCCTGTTCCACCAAATCTCAGACTGTGGCTGCAGAGGCGATTAACTCATCATGTTGCCGGAACGAGCTGGGAAAAGATGAATGCTTTGCAACATGGTGCATTCGTCTGCTGAAGTATCCATTAGAAGATGGACACACTGTAGCCATAAAGGGACTCACATGGTTAGCAACAATGCTCAGGTAGGCTGTGGCATTCAAACCATGTAGTGTGCAGATCTAAAAGAGAGAACCTCCATCAGCTGGATACCAAGCAAAATAGATCCATGACTTCATGTTGTATACGGCAAATTGTGATCTGAATATCACAGCAGAAATCAAGACTCATCACACCAGGCAACATTTTCCAATCTTCTGCTGTCTAAATTTGGTGCACCTGTGTCTGCTGTAGCCTTGGTGTACTGCTCTTAACAGGCAGGAGTGGAACTCACTGTGATCACCTGCTGCTGTAGCCCACATCCACTTCAAGGTTCAAAGCGCTTCAGACATGCTGTTCTTCATAACACAGTCGTTATTCAAGTAAATGTGTCAGGCTCCCAGCAATTTCAATCAGTCAGCCCTTTCTCCTTGGGCTTTCTATTTGGACACAAAGTGGAAATAATAAGAAAAGTAACACAAGCAAAGGTTTTTAGTGAGGTGGTGATCACAGGAGGTAGAAAAGTAGGAAAAGTGTTGAACAGTCAGGCTCCATATGAATTTCTTTATATTCAGCCCTCAGACAAAGACCTGAGAACCGAAATGTCATCTTTGCAACATTACAATCACTGGAGCACAGTCCAAAGATCTGTAATATTCACATTGGGAAACTTTTGTTTTTCTTTGTAAATATATACAGTCCATTCAGGGTTTCTTTATTGATGATTCTGACCATTATTTTTTATTTTCATATTAGTTTTTTTTGCATGTGTTGGGATATTAAACTTTAACTTGAATAACTTCAGTTTTTGAACTCACCTGTTAAAAGTCATTTTTTAAGAATACTGCATTCTAATTCAGGCTAACATCAGTTATCACAGTGTGCTGCATGGTACAATGCAGCAGTTAATATCCAATCATACACTGTGGCATCGTGTATGAGAATGCTGAGCAGGCAAGAGAAAAGGATCAAAGTGTCATCAGATGAAATAGGGTTCGTTGTTAGGGCACGATGACAGGAGTTTCAGTCGGCTTGGCTGGTTAGTGTTTCAATAGGGACGATGACTCAAGTGACATCTGCATTCAGATCTATGGGAAAGAAATCACTAAATAGATCTTGACAGCGCATATTGGACAGCCCTGTGATGTGTAAAGAAAAGTGCAGCTCTTCCTCTGGTGACTAAGGATGTTAATGAAGGATGTGATCAGACTGCAGCAGAACAGTTCATCAACATTAACGAGATATACTAGAGTAGGGTTATAGTGCATAACCCCTCATTGCAAAGATAAAGATAATACCCACACACACACACACACACAAATAAAAGTGAATTGCTCTTTGAAGGGATGCCCTCATTATTATGCTATTACAGTCATGAAAAAAATATTAGACCAGTGTTTTCTTCAATATCTTGTGATATGATAACAAAAATAGCTCAGAGTTTAATTTCAGAGCTGATATCTAGCCATTTTCAATGGTTTTCTTTATAATGATTTTGGTTATTGTCAAGAAAACCATAGAAAATGGAAAAAGCTCTTAAATTAAACTCTTATGAGCTATTTTTTTATTATCATTATATTTGTCCAAACAAATGTACCTTTAGTTATACCAGGCATTAAATGCACAAGAAAGCAAGGAGAAAACAAGGGTGGTCTAATATTTTTTTCCATGGCTGTATAATATGATTATATCAGTGCTGTTAAGTCATCTTTAAATAACAGTAATATTGTTTGTCACATATAGTTCCGGGACCATATATCCTCCAACAAAACGTGGTTATAATGACAGGCATACATATTCCATATTCTCAACAAGTGGGCAAATGGCATAATTCTGATCTACTCTCACTCCATTAGTGTGTAGCGTGGAGTTTAAGTGCTATTCCAAACCAATTAACGGGGAGTGGAAGTGGGTTTTACAGCCCTCCAGCAGCGATGCAGGCTTAAAAACCACCGTGCTTTCATTTGTCTCCAGAAACACAAAACATGTTAGATCCATTCCATTCCAGTCAAAGGATAAGAAATACATATTATGGGTCCAACATGTTGCTGTGGACCTGAGAAAACATTAACACATGATTATTTTATAAGACATTGCTGCCTACTATTTAGCAAATTCATAGCCAGGCAAACATTGCATATTGATATACTGTTCACCTCTGCACCTCCACTAAAGGTAATTTTTTCTGCACATTGAATTGGGCCGGGCTGAGTGATCACATTTATCCTATGATGAAACACTTCTATCCCGATGGAAGTGGTTTTATCCAGGATGACAATGACCTCATCCGTAGGGCAAGAGGGGTCAGCCAATGGTTTGATAAGTGTGAAGATGATTGGCAGCATATGCTGTGGCCATTGCAGTCTCCAGATCTGAACCCAATTGAACACTTATGGGAGATTTTGGACCGAAGTGTAAGACAGCATTGATCATAAAAACACCAAAAAGGAAAGGACTTTGGAAAGAAAGTTTCATTCCTCCAGTAGAGTTCAGGGACTCATAGAATTAACACCAAGGAGCATTGAAGTTGTGGTGACCCAACACCTTGCTAAGACACAATTTCTTATCCATCTTTTATATAAATACAGTGCTTAATAAATGTATTAGTCCACCGGTTTGGACCACAGCTGTCCTTTTTTATGTTTCTGTAATAATTAATACAGCGGTAAGAACCAAAATTATATTTTTAATGCTAAAATAAAATTATTGTTGTACAAAAAAAACTGTAAAAATAGTAAAGTGGTCTAATAAATTTGTTAAGCACTGTATATGTGTATAAAGTATGTAAAATGCAATTGATTTGCAACATTGTGCACAATGCTCTAAGACCAAGCAGCAACTTTGGTCTGTTGACTTCATGGAAAGGAAACAAACACTGCTGTTTCTCAAATGGTCATCTGAGTCCAATACCTGTCCATGACCAATGCATTGGGGGAGAATTTTTATATAATTGAAACCAGCTGGCTTATTAAAACTATGGAGCCGATGCAATTCAAAACACTGATGTATAGATAACAACCCATTCAGAGAGCAGGCAGCTGGCTGTAATATCTGTTGCTCATACATCTGGAGACAGACAGTGCCTTAATGGACTGACACATATTCAGCATCATACACACAGTAACATGTTTACTGCAGTAATCTTCTGCAAACAGCTGTGGCCCATTGTGCAGTTGTGAATGTTTTTGTGTTAAAGGGGGTCAGGTGCAGGCATGCGTAGGGGTGCCATTGTCCATGTACGGAGATGGAGCTGAGGAGAAGACTGAGGTCTCTTCTTTCAGTGTTTTTCATGGTTGTAATTACAACTTACAGGCCTAAATTAGCAGAGAGCGCAAGAGAACCATTGTCAGCAGCATTTGTTTCCAAGTGACCACTGCTGATTTTCTGAGAATCCATTTTATATCTACCATGCTCTTGCTTGCAATGTTTCTGTGGGTGCTCTGATAAGACAATGTATTGTTTGATTTAGGAAAAATTCCACCCCCACATATAGCCTGAATAAATTCATCTGTTGTTTCATAACCCCCCCTGAGCCTGTAGGTTTGATCATAATGTCCAACTATAATGAAGTGATGCTCAATGACACTGATATGAACATCTATACACTTTGCTCATTATAAAAGATGTTATTGAGGTCTCACGGCAAAAAAAAAAAAACCATCATGTGAAATGAACAAACACAAGCTGTCCCATTTACTTGTTCACATCACAATCTAGAACACGGCTGTTGGACATAAATGACAGACAGCATGTTCTACCAGGTTCCTGTTGTGTTTATTGCATATGTGTATTTGTATATAGATATTTTAAAAAAACAGCAAAAGTGACTTTTTCTATCAGAATACAATGCTTTTTTCCTGAGATAAAAACATTTTCCGAGAAACGTACAGTGTAATTATGGTCCATTTACAGCCCGCAGCAGCAGGTGCAAAATCAGGTAACTCATATCTCGCTGGAAGAATCTTCATCTATTTTTTTTTTTACAATTGCAGATGATGATTTTTGATAGGGATGCACCGATACCGATACTGGTATCGGGTATCGGGCCGATACCGTCCTAATATACTCGTACTCGTACTCGTTAAAATTAATCGATACCATGAACCGATACCAATTTATTGCATGCAATTGCTTTGCATGAAGAACGCGATCAGAGGGTGGCTTGTCATTTTTGTTGTATTTTTTTAGACAGGCGGCTAGGTGAGATGTCGAGCTAATTAGGGTGGTTAGGCGAGTGAGACCGGCTAAAGTAGGCTAAACAGCATGTCAGCGGTGTGGACTCACTTCAAAATATGCGACGATGACAGAAGTAAGGCAGAGTGCAAACTATGTACTACTAAGGTGTCCAGGGGAGGGAAGGAGAGTACGTCGTTCAATACGAGCAATTTGATAAAACACTTGAGGACACATCATAACCCTGAGTACACCGAGTTTGCTAAGGCTAATGCAAAACCACAGCAGCCAACTTTAACTCAGGTTTTGGAAAAGCGAGAAAAAATGTCAAGAGAAAATCCACGGGCAGTTAAAATAACAGAGGCTTTGACTCATTTTATTGCTCTGGATGACCAGCCACTGTCGGTTGTGGAAAACGTGGGATTTCGCCAACTTCTCAGCACACTGGAGCCGCGATACGAGATTCCCAGCCGCCCCTACATCACGGACGTTATGGTGCCAAAAGTTTTTGACGAGGTAAAAAAAACACGTGCGCAACCTGGTGAATGAAGTTTCGGCCTTAAGTTTCACTACGGACATTTGGACAAGCAGTGTGTGCCCGATGTCACTGCTCAGTTTAACGGCGCAGTGGATTGATGAGGAGTTTGTTCGTCACCAAGTCACACTACATGCAAAGTCGTTCCGGGGCTCGCACACCAGCCAAACCATCGCAGGTGCTTTCGATAGCATGCTCCAGACCTGGGACATACCGAAGACGTCTGTCCACGTAGTGCTCCGAGACAACGCACGAAATATGATAAAGGCCATGAGTGATGCTGAGCTGCCCAGCCTACCGTGTACTGCTCACACCCTACAGCTGGTGGTTCACGAGGGCATTCTGTCACAGAGGAGTGTTGCTGATGCGGTGGCAGTCGGCCGCAAAATAGTTGGGCATTTTAAACATTCTGCTCTGGCCAACTCCCGCCTCGAGGACATTCAGTTAGAGATCAACCAGCCTGCGAAGCGGCTCCAGCAAGACGTACAGACCCGCTGGAATAGCACCTTTTATATGATACAGTCATTGATTGAGCAGAAACGGCCTCTGGGAATATTCGTATCTGAACATGGACTCCCTGATACTCTCACGGCTCACCAGTGGATACTGCTGGAGAAGGTGCTATCTGTTTTGGGTCCGTTCAAGGAGTTAACTCGAAAAGTTAGCTCTTCAGATGCCATGGCCGCAGATGTCATTCCAGCAGTCACTGTGCTGCACAGATTTCTAACAAGGGAGACTAATGAGGACCATGGGATCAAAGCAATGAAGGGAACCTTGGCTGCAGCTGTCAGGAAGCGATTCGCTGATGTGGAGGAAAACCCACTCTACAGCATCGCAACGCTACTCGATCCCAGGTGAGTGTGTGCCGGTGTGTGTGACTGTGTGTGACTGTGACTGTAACTGTGTGACTGTGTGTGACTGTGTAACTGTGTAACTGTGTGACTGTGTGTGACTGTGTGTGACTGTGTAACTGTGTAACTGTGTGACTGTGTGTGACTGTGTGACTGTGTGACTGTGTAACTGTGTGACTGTGTGACTGTGTAACTGTGTGACTGTGTAACTGTGTGACTGCGATCAAATGGCAAGCATGCCTATTGTCAGCTACATTTTTTCTTTCTCTGTTTTAGGTATAAAAATCTGTTTTTCTCCAACACCACCATTGCTGCAAATGCCAAAGAGATGCTGAAACTTGAGCTGCTAAGGTTGCCTGGAGAAGCGGACAAGCAGGAGGATGATGACCTGAATGAACCACCTTCAAGAAAACCACGCAGTGACCAACCAACTAGTAGTCTAGACAGCATATTTGATGAAATTGCATCAGCATCAGTGGGCAGAGCTGCAGTAGGTTCTAATGTACAGTTAGACACATATCTTGGAGAGGCCGCAATTTCACGAGAAGACAAACCACTACAATACTGGATGGTTAATAAAGTGCGGTTCCCAACTCGGCGGCCAGATACCTTTCAGCACCTTGCACTAGTGTTGACAGTGAAAGGCTGTTCAGCTCAGTGTCACACATTGTGAGTGAAAGCAGAAACAGGCTCACAGCTGATCATGCAGAGATGATTCTTTTCATCAAAAAGAACCTGCCTCTCACTTTCCCAAAAAAAGCTTAGAGAGACCTCAGAGACCACACCATTGCATGCTGACTGAAGTTTGATATTTTGTTTAATTCGAATGTGGACACTCTGCAATAGGTTCATTAATGTTCTGTCAATCTGAAAGGTGGAGACAGTGCCAAATAGTTAAGTGATATTTTGTTTGATTAAAATGTGGAAACTCTGCAATAATTTCACAGAATATGTTTATTTTTCACTTGAAATTTTAGTTTTATAGTCATTTTTAATTTATTGATATTTTATTTTTATCTAATTCATCATCATTTGTTGTAACAAGCAGAGAAGAAAATAAAACCTGTCTTCCAATTCATTGCATTTTTTTTGTGGTAGAAGTATCAGCATCGGTACTCAGTATCGGCAAGTACTCAGATCCAAGTATCGGTATCGTATCGGTTTGAAAAAAATGGTATCGCTTCATCCCTAATTTTTGAGAACATGTATGATTCTTAGTGTTGCAAACTGGTGTCCTAGGTTGTCTTTAAAGGATAGATCTGTAGGGACAAGATCTGGAGCGAATGGTTATAAATAAAGCTTTTAATAATTTGCAGCAACCTTACACACCTTGTTAAAAGCTTTATATAACTGTGTTCCAGATCTCATCTCATTGTCTGTTAAAGGCCAGTTCTCCCAGGTAAGGTAAAGCTTGATAACATGTAAAGATCCCCCCTTACTGTGTTCTTACTACAACCCTGGTTGTAGTAAAAGTTGGGGTAGTGTCTAAAATGTCAACAAAACAGAATGTGACTATTTGCTAATCCTTTGTGGCAAATACTCATTTAAAACTGTACCAAGACAATATATTAAACGATCAGATGATACACTTTTGTTTCCCCATTATGCATTTTGAATTCTGAAACTGATTTATTAGTTTTTATTGATGTTTTGCATTGCATCTAAACGTTTTTGGACTCTTTGTTGTATCAAGTGCAGAACATTTACTACTGTAGTCTGTGTGTTGGTAAATGTGCTTTTCAGGCATGTTGTTTCACCAGAAATAAAAAAAAAAAAAACCTCTCAAAACTTAAACCTAATGTCGAGCCAGCCTTTTTACCCTGGAAACAATGACTCCACTGTAAGGGGAGTGTAAAAAATAAAGGGATTATCAAAACCACTACAGTACTAGAAGAGTCTTTGCTCCAGAGGGAGCAACATGAAGAACCTCCGTCCTCTGATGAAACCGCGCCCCCTCAGTTGTAAAGTTTATTTCTGGACGGGTTTGTGTTGCGAGAAGAAATACCTGAGGCTATTTCTCTTCCTTCACCTCTGATGGGGAGTCCGCTCTCTCCCTCTTTACCGAAACCGCCTCCTCCTTAACGCTCCCATCATCTGTTAGTGCTGCTGTGTCTCTTTTCCTCTCCCCCTTAATCGGCTTGTTTTTCACCTCTTTCTTTGCTTTAACTGCACATGGGGGTTTGACATCCGCAGCAGACTCATGCGTGGCTTTGGAGCTCTCGCAGACAGTCGGACCCTCCCACTTTGGGATGTCCAATCCCAGCAGCTCCATCAGCTGCTTCATGACCTCATCCACGTAACTATGGATACGCAGGTGCGCATGCTTGTCCTATAAAACAAATTATGACAATTAATTTCCGATTTCCTCAAATATGTGTCAAATGGTGCATAAATGAGACTCACGTGTTTTGTGGCCTGCAGGTTGACAACGACCAGTTTCCCTCCTTTGCGTTTGGTGATGAGTGGAAGGTCACCACTGGGTTTAATTTGCAGGGATGTGCCGAGCGTCAGCGCCAGGTCTGCTCGTCTGGGTGCAAACAGAAGAGAAATATGTCACACATGTTCTTCTAATTTGCCCGTTAGAAAAGAAGATTTATTGTTGTGCGTTGAGGGATTAGCTGAGTCTCAATGCTAGTGTGTGCTTCTTGTCTGTTGCCATTATATTTGAGTCACAGTGAATATTAGCTAGAGATATCTGAGAACCCAAAAGAACACTTAAAGCAGGCTAAAGGTATGTATGAAGGTACCGGATATATAAGTAGACATAGAAGCAGCCTTAAACATAAGTAACGAGGCATACCACAAAAACAAAACAAATACTTAAAGCTAATAAAATAAGGTAGCACATAAACATACAGACACATCTGCATAAAACAACAGTAAATATATCTAATTAGTATTGAAATAAGCTGGAATGCCTTAACTTTTTAAAAATGAGCCCATAGCGCTGAATGATGTCTACAACAACATCAAGCTCAAACCGGAGAAGGAAAATGAAGGGAAAAAAAATGAAAAACCCTGAATTTACAGATTCTCAGACTGAGACTATGTTTCTAATTCACTAAGCCTGACAGCACACGGGTTAAAAATACTTTTTCTTTTTCTTCTAAAAGAAGGAATATTTATTAATCCAGAGGGTTAGAAAAGTCTTTGAGGATTTGTTGTAAAATGACGTGACCGGTTTTTCAAAGATTGCTGGGTAATTCTTTTTTGAGAAAGGAAATTGAATGTTATGGTAATACATGAGGGGTCATAACTATTATCTGCTGCTTTTAATAGAGCGCATCTAGCAAACCCCTCTCCACGGCTTGCTGCGATACGACATAATGAATGAATGAGCATAAACAAAGCCGCTCCACAGCAGCAGGCTCCTATTCTGTAATGAGTGAGGGTAAAACGGAGAACGTAGACCTCTGCCAAGGCAAATGGTGCATTCACATGCTCCTAAAAGTAGTTCAGGAAGTAGATCTTTCCACTTTATTCATGAGCTTGTGGTGGTAGTGGTAATGTGTAACACTTGAAAAGAAGGTGTTTTTATGCCCAGAGTCATTGATTCCAGTTTTTGTGTGACAACAAAGAGAAAAGGAAACAGATCTTTCTGAGTTGGCATTCGTGTAAATTTTCCCAGTCAAAAACTTATTTTTGTGATTATACAGCACAAAATGCTGCATTCATGAGGGTTTTTCAAAAGTGAAAATGAATTTGCATATCTGCCCTGTGTTTTGGATCTGCTCTAAAATTTAATGAGTTCTTCCTTGGCCCATGCTACACCCTTCCACCAGTTTTAAAGAAAATTAGGCCAGTATTTTTTTTGTAATTTGCTGCTGACAAACCGACAAACACATGACCTTCTTGAAGGCAGTTATGAATCTATTATGAGGCACGGAGGTGAAGGTTACGGTAAAACGCAAACATCCAAATCATCCTGCTGTGCTGTGTTGTAGACGCACGATAAAAGCTTTTTGTAGCTGTAGGACTGAATAGAAACTTTGACACAGAGGAAGAAAATGGAAAGACTACAAAAGAGACTGTGAAGCATTTGATTGTCGGGACACTAACGGTGTGAAATCACACAGGAAGATAAAGCAGATAGATACAACACAGTATTTCATACTTTTCTTCTGCTGTGTGTTACTGGGTAATCAGGACAGATGCTGAATCAAAACTAAAATAGCAAACAGCATCATGAAATAAAGAAACAGTGGAACATAAACTGCTGCAATTTTCTCTGTCTCACCGGCTGGCATCTTCTGCTTTGTTCAGATCTGCGTCTGGAAGAGCATCCTCCCAGTCCAGTATGGTGCTTATCAGCTTTCCTCTGTTTTAGTAAAAGATTACACTGTCATACTAATAAATGGATGGTGCCACGTTATTTAAAAATACAGTGGGAAAAAAAAGCATGTGTTACCTGCAGGCTCTGAGTCCCCTGGATCGTACCACATCACAGTAACGTCCCGTTGGTTTCAGCCCCATCACACCAATCACCTTTTCTCTGACGTACTGCCTGGAAAAACAAAGACTCATACAGATCACGACTCTGTCCAGCCACTCCAGCTTTAGTTAAGTTAGAGGTAATAATAATAACTAATAATAACATAATAAATAATAACTTTATTTATACAGCACCTTCTAAAAACAACAGCTTACAAAGTGCTTTGACAGAGAGCAGTTAATCACAAGGAGAATGATGGCATAAGGCTAAAAACAATTCTTGCTTGTTACTGACTTTGCGCCCCTTATCTCCAAATAATGAAAAGCTTCTTAGAAGCCCCATACCAAGGTCAATTTATACACATGAATTCATACACAAAACCATAATATATAGAGTGTCAACTTTATTAGATAAAACAGAATAGTTTTAACTCCATAGCTTTCTTTGTGGCATGGTCTGAGTCCACTACAGCGAATTTGCAATGTTGCAGTGCTGTCCCTAAAAACTATCAATTTATTTAATCTCTTCATGTATTTATCACCAAATGCATGTATTTATTACCAGTCAATGTCCGCCACCTTTAAATTGTGCGTCAGAAGTGACGTAGTTAACGGTGGAGAGAAAAAGGCCTGAAGTACTGTCAGAAAGAGTTTTTTTCATTTCCATTTTGTCCTCTACTTAGAACTGAGGAACATGGAGTAGTGAATGATTAAAGGACACGGTTGTAGACTCAACGTGATGCTGGAAATGCTCTTTAGGGATATTTGGGACTCAATGGCATCATGCAGCTGCTGATAACATACATTTATGCTTCTGTTCTACTTCATCCCGAAGGTAATCTACTTGGATGAGATCAGAAAACCGTGCAGGTCACTGGAGCGAAATGTCACCGTCTCCTCCCCGGAATCCATTTGAGATAATGAGCGCTCTGTGAGAGGATGTATTATCTTGCTGAAAGTTTCCATTTGAAAAGGTGCTACAGCTGGTCAGCAACAAATGGGACCCACAGGTAGGGTGAAGGTGCCTCGTGTGTGCAGAGAAAACATTTGGCATACAATTTTTGCACAAATTACTGCACCAGCACCTGTCTGCATGATTCATGTACAGGTGCATCTCAATAAATTAGAATATGATGATGATGAAGTCCATTTCCAGTAGTTCAAGTGAAATAGCCCCAACCAAGTATTGAGTCATATAGATGGACATACTTTTCAGAGGCCAAAATTTCCATTTTCCTATTAAAAATACTTTTTAAAATTGGTCTTTTGTAATATTCAAATTTTTGGAGAATTTTCTGAATTTTAGGTCTTCATTAAATGTAAGCCATAATCATTATAATTAGAAGAAATTAAATAAATTAAGACATGAAATGCTTCATTCTGTGTGTAATGGATTAATATAATGTGTTATTTCCATTTTTTGAATTGAATTACTGACATAAATACAGTTTTCTAGGATATTCTAATTTATTGAGATGCACCTGTATACTGTGTTGAAGCCACATGATTTGTTTTACCAAGTAAAATGGCCTCAAAATGAGAAAAAAAAGAACTAGATTGAAAAAGATTTAATTGGCAGGTTTAAGATCAAAACGTGGGTGTTTGGACTGTGTGTGTGTGTGTGTGTGTGTGTGCGCGCGTGTACATACCTGCCACACTTCTCACACTCCTCCACAAACATGTTTCCATGGAGCTCTGATAACAAATCCCTGATGGAGCAAGAGGGAGAAAAGTCCACAAAGACAGAAAGATTACAAAGATGATATTCACTCAGATCCAGACTCCTTTGAGAAAAAACGTAATTTTACCCCGCAGAATAAAGTAGTTGCTGTTTGGATCTGTTCTGTAAAGTAAAATTACTGTTGTTGTCAATGGAGTCTGGTGGTTTTTAAGACAACATTAGTAACAACTCCAGTTCACCATCAGGAAAAGCCGTCTGCATGTCCCCAGTTTGGAGAAGCAGGAAGGAGAAACGACACAGAAACTAAGCAATGTGCTGCAGCAAAAACATACTTTAACCATCTAAAAATAAAGTATAAAAGTATAGTTTCACTGCCATCTACTGTAAATAATATAGATATATATGGATACGTTCCTCATACAGCCCCACTTAAAAAAGCCTGAAGTATTCCTTTAATGTCAAACTCCTCCACACAACTTTTTTGCAGTCCCTTTTTAATAAATATTCTGAAACTTCAGATTCATTTCTGCATTCCACCTGGCATCTCAGGTGATTGCCAGGTGGAAAGATTAGTTCCAACCAGTTTACTTTACCAGTGCGTCTGCTGCCTCATTGATTTCCTCAGAGAACTACCATTTCGCTGTCTGGCCTCATCTAAAATAACATGACTGATGGGGGGGTGGGGGGAGAAATGGCTTCCAGGAAAAGCAAGTCTTCCAACACGCATAAAGGCTGGGTTTAAGTTCTGAATGAGTAATTGGTTTCTTGGCCTTGGGTAAGTCCAATATGTTTGAATAATCCAGAGTCAGACCAAACGTTTTCCATGACACTGAACATTATTTGAAGTTTCTTGGGCGGTTTTTAAAGAGTCCCTTGTTTCTTTTACAGCTGCTATCACAAAGCAGCAGCTCCATATTTAAAAACAATGAGTCACAACCCAACATTTATAAAATTGGCGTAAAACAACAGTTATCTCATATAACTCACAATGCTTTATATATATTTGCGTTTGTATAAAAGAAATTAATTAAAAAAAACTAACAATAATGTAATTTCTCCTCAATAAATATTCACTGCACTTTGTGAGCTAGTTAACTTTTCCTCTAAATAAGTACCTCACGTCCACTTCTCAGTTATTCATTCCCTCTCCTCTCCCCTCACTCTGCTTCAAGTCCAAATCACTCTGCACATCGATGGAATCTAAAGTGATCTTAACTGTATGTACGGACATGGAGAATATTTGCATTGATGTTTGAACAGTTTGAGAAAATGAGGATATTGCTGCAGTTATAGTATTTGATAGGATGATAAATCATTAAAGCTGCACCAATAAATATTTTCATCCTAACTAACTGCATGTAAAGGGAAAGTGTGACAAACCTATATAGAATTACCCCGACTCAGCAGTTCCCCTCAACTCTTCGCTGTGCTTTAGTGTCTTCCGGATGATCATTTTGGATTCACGGCGCACAACCTCCAAGTGCACGAGTTGTTACACGTTTGCTGATGTTTTCAGAAACGGCAGAGACCGTGAAAGGTCATTTTTGGTTAGTAAATGTATTGTAATTTTAGGCATAGTTTTTCCTTCATATTTTCATAATATGGCAAAGGAAAATGCTGATATATTCCCTCAATCAACCTGCTTTTCCTTGTTTCAACAAAGTGAGATGAGTACCTTTTGGCTATGGACTGTCACAAGACCTGATGACATAAGCTTATGTTCCAGCAAACTGTGATGGACAAATTCTACATACCATATGATTAATAGATACATAGAAATGACTTGAAATAACCAGCAAATTAATCAATTGTGAAAAAAGTTGTTAGTTGCAGCCCTAAATTGTTGTATTTACATCTTATTTCACTGCCCTCATGTGGGAAAAAACAAACAGTTATTACTGCTTTAAGTGTTACTAGATGCCATGTGGCTTATCTGTCAGATAATGCACTGCTCCACTAAATTAGCTATGAATTCACAAAATGATTGCAAGGCTTCTGCAGCCGTTAAAGCCAAAAACAAACTGTGTAATTCTCAAAGCACATGCAAAGGGTAAATTGCACCCCTAACTACGCTGCCCAGCAAATTCTGTAGCATCTCTGTGCTCCGGTTCTACTTGCACACATTTAAATGAGGTAATATGCATACATTTGGTGAAAAATCGGCCCCTTTCTCTGCAAATGAGCCTTACTGCATTATAATTGTCTTCAGAGAGCTGGTGGTAAATTATGTGCATTTATAAGGACAAATATAAGGTTGACTGACACTGCCTTATTTTCAGTGACAGGACGTTCCTCTCAGCTCCCCATTTTTGAAAATACATGAAATACATAAGGTTAATAAACAAGTAGATTTCTGTCTCAGTCTGACTGTCGTGATGACCACAACTGATGGGCTCACATACGCTTACTGTGCGAAAGTAGACTGTGTGTGTGTTAGAGAGAGATGAACACAGAATATTAATTTGTTTTAGTTCCTGACCGATCGGCTGGCCTGACTCAGGAGATTTAAATAATAAATGGAGACCCGTGGTTGTGCATTGTGCTTCTCTCTCATCTCTGAAGACACACTTACTGTATCTTTGTGGTTAATGAGCCGAGTCAGATCTATAAAAAATAAATTAAATTAAAAAAAAACACAAACCGAGCTCAAGTATGTGTCCAATATGGAGTTAGTCAGGGCTGCACCGCTCACAGCCGACACTTTAACCTCTAGCTCATTATGCTCTGCCATTTGGGTTATTGCTATCATGTGAGGCAAAAAGGAGGCAAACTGCACTCAGCCTCAAAACTTTATTGGCGTGTTTGCACTGTGATATAACAATAAGCGCATTGTCGTTAGTGAATCGACAGGGCAGATAGCTTTTGCAAGTGATGCACAAATCATGGTGGCCTGGTCCGTTCTTTGTGAATTCGCCCCTTAGTGTAACCGCTTGACGCATGAACTTCAACCTAGGCAGGGCGGAGTTACCTGGGGAAGCCCGATCGTACATGCAGGCCATCCACGTTCTGGCTGATGAGATACTTGAGGTAGCCGGCCCTCTGCAGTCCCAAGAGGGCCATGTGAGTCAAGCTGGGACGGGCGTCTTCAAATGTGATGTCAAAGTGAGGACTCTCCCCTTTTTCTTCTAACGTCCACACACCCTTTGGACCCCTGAAAGAGAATATAGTGATGAAGTGATAACTCGCAGTAGTTATCATCAGGATTAGACAGGTTGTAATGAAGTGGGTGGACCGGAGGGATTACGTGTCTACAGCTGGTGCGTAGGCATGTATTCATGGTTGAGTATTAAGAATCTGACAGAAGAATCTGGAGTTCTGCAAATTTGTGTACAAAATTTGACAAATGCTGCATCTTTGAGGACACTGGAAATATCAAAGACCAAAAAAAACCCAACAACACTGAAAATGTTTTAATCAACCACTGATCCACTAGCACCAATTCCTTCCAAAATGATACAGAAGGTGTTTCACATCAAGCACCTGATTATTGTAGCAAAGCTGTAATCATGGCAGTTGATTGCTTGGGACTCGAGGAAGTGCAATGTCGAGTGTGAAGTTGTTTGAATGGGTATTTCTAAAGTGGGCTGCAAGCTGCAATAGAGGGCAGCAATCAACCCGTTCCAAATCGGCACATTTTAAACAGATGCTGCACTAGTAGGAGAAATTACATAAAAAAATTAAGTCTTTCAAGCATTACACTGATATTCAACAGTTTAATTTGACAGAAACGTTTTCATTGGGTACAGTGACAAGTTTTTTGGAATAGAATCTGTTGTCCAATCTGCTCAGTGTGATTCATGCTTTGTCCCAAGCCTTCTCAACATGCTGCTTTGATTACCCAGTCAGTTTTCGGTTGCTGAATAAGGGATGAACGCAGCGGTCCTGTCAGCCCTGTCGTGTCTACCACCCTGTCAGTTTACAAGTCACTTCGAGGATACACAACTTATCTTTATGCATCATATGTGAGGGATCGCATCCGGAGAATCCTCAAACGCAGTGGCCTCATCTTTCAATATGAATCATTGCCCGCTCAGCCAAGACCAGTTCAAAGACATACCAGCATTAACGTGAGGCGTGTGCGTCACTTATTACACGCTTATCACCATGAGAAAGATACTGCAGGACATGAAAGCTGCAGAAAATCTGTGAAGCCGGTATATTAACATGTTCTGGTGTCCTCAAAGATATCACTGTGAGGGGCTGAGTTTCCTGCTCTGTGTGTGTGCTTGGCAGCAGTGGGAATATAATTTGTATTTGTGGGTCTGATGTGTACATAGACACCTTCGGCTTTAATGATATTGCCATCCAAGGTCGACCCTTTCTGACTGACAGGCAGACCAATCAAATATTAATTAGTCAGGTCTCCACAACGAACATCTCCAGGTGTGCATATATGTTCTCAGTGGGAAATATCTGCCATTCACACCAGAATAAACTCAATTAATAAGAAAGTTCCCTTTCTTATGTGGCACAGCTCAGATATAAGTACAAAATACATGTTTGCACAGAATCAAAGAAAAATTTTGCACTACTGCAATGTACAAATTATCTATTTTAGTGTGTGGTATTGTTTTATAATCCTGATTCTAAAAAGGTTGGGATGCTGTGTTAAATGTAAATAAAAACAGAATACTGTGAATTGCTAATTATTTTTGACCTACCATCAATTAAATACACTAAAAATACAAGATATTAAATGTTCAAACTGATAAACTCTTCCTTTATGTGAAACATAAACATTCTGAGTTTAATGCATTCCGATTTCATTCATGTTTTTACACCATCCCAACTTTTTTTTGCAACGCGGGTTGTACAAAGAGCTATATCTGACAAATGATAAGTAATTACTGCCCTCATCTGCTCATACAGTGGTACTACGAGATAAAGAAAGAGGTTTAGCCAAGACGTCCACCTTATGTCTAACAGAAATGCAGAGGAAAAAAATAAATCTGTCAGATAATTGTAGTGATGTAAAAAGATACAGTATTTCCCTCTGAGATGTAGAGGGGGAGAAGTAGAAAGTGTCATGAAAAGAAAATACTTTAGTTAAGTAAAAGTACCTCAGAATTGTACATGTAGTTAATGTATTTAATTACATTCCACCACTAATGTAATCCATTTGACAACTCATTCAGTCACAAAGTGAGATCAAATGAGGATGTGGTTAAGATCAGGTACAAAGAAGTGTTAGGAGAAGCAGGTTAGTGATCAAAAACATCAGAATCCATCTTTCCAAGGCTGCCAAAAATAAAAAAAAATGGCAATAACAAGTTGGGATAACTTTTCTTCTAAGATTCTTCCAATTCCTGACCAACTGTTTTCTCCTTTGGCCTCAGCACTTACAAACAACAAGACTATCTGCAGAATGGCTATTATCATCTACAATTCTCTGTACCTGCCCTTTCAGAAACACTCCTGGAAATTGTTCATTTCATCAGATTGCTCTGTTGATTTGCTACCACAATGACAACCAAACAACTCTCAGATTTTAGATTCACACAAGGACTTTATCTTGAATTATTTGGACACACAACAATAAGCTGCACGGTTGGGATAAAACAAAAAGAATACTTTGATTCCTGCATTTATTTTGCATAGAGATGAACAAGAACACTTTGCATAGAGTTTGCATTGACTGACTATTACTGTAAAAAAAAAAAGTAATATAAATACAATGTGAAAGACTTGATTCACACTTAAACTATTGGTATCAGTTAGATTTTGGGACAGAATGTGTGAGGTCAGTGTTGCCTCCCTCATTGTGTTCATGAACATGAATCACAGTTGAGTAAGAAAAGCGGAGTACAGAGTGAAAAAGGGTGACAGAAGAAAAGAGCCGTAGTGACTTTGTAGTGCCTCACCTGAAGTCAGGGATGCCTGTTGAGGTGCTGATTCCTGCTCCAGAGTGGACAACCAAGTACTGACACTCTTTTACCCACTGAGCAAGGGTCTCCACGTTCACCTTCAGCTCCTCTGGACTGTCAAACATCTGTCACACAACAGGAAGAGTCAGGATCAAAAACAGCTGGCTGATAACGACAAAATCAAATATCACAATATCTTTTAGAAACAGTAGCTAAATATCAATATTATTTGGGGAGGACGAGAGGCTGAGAGGTATTTTATCTACATGGGGGTGAGTGATATGGTCTAGTGTGGGTATGATGGCCATGCAGGAAGACACACATCTTTTTACTGAACTGAAGCCAAAAAGATGAAACATTGAATCATATGGCAGTAATACTGCTTGCAAATTAAGAAAAAAACAAATTTTATCAAATGAATATCTTCTTTCAGTATTTTATTGAAAAACACAATAAAGACACAACAGGCATCGGTCAAATGAATATCTTGTCTTATGTTGCATTTCTAATTTAGTGTCATTGGCTGTAAGATAACTATTTAAATTTAAAGTGTAAATCCTATAGCAAAAGAAAAATGTCACCACTCTTAGGGATGACAAAGAAATCTGATTCAAAATATCCAGTACAAATGGGTCAGAAGCTTCTACAAGTTAAGAAGTTTATTTACTCAAGAGACTTTGGAAACGCTTTCAAAAACCTTGATTAAACAAGCATCTCTGCTAAAAAAAAGTTTGATTTAACTGAGTGTGAGGCTTGTGTTTCTATAATGTATTTTATAGTATTCTGAAATGGTCTATTTGGTATAATGTGCACCTTTACTTTTGGCACTATAAGTATATTTGATGCCAATACTTTTGGACATTTACTTAGGTTACATTTTATATGCAGGTCTTATTCATTTTCTACACTGTGGTATTAATACATTTACTTATGTACTTAAACGATAGGAGGACTTCTTCTACCACTGTACAACATAGCTTACACATTAGTAAAAGATGTAAAATTAACTCTGAATGGAGCCTTTCTTAACAAAGAAAGAATTAACGTTTCATCAGAGCTTTATGTTGTTAGCTAACTCATTAAGTTATATTTTTACGCAGTCAAAATGGAAAGGCAGAACTTTCACTAGACATTAAGTGTTTATATGCTGAAATAATGCTATATAATTGTATTATTATCATCATTATTTTCATTTCAACACTGAACATGAAGCACCCTCGGCTAACCTGCTAGCAGTTGAAGAGGCTAACTACCTAACGTTTGCCCACGGTAGCTGTTTTTTGTTTGTTTGTTTTTTACCTCGGGAAGTCCGCAAACACCTTTGTCTGCATACGGTGAGAGCCCGGCAGCATAATTCACAGACATGGCTGTTGTTGGTATCGTATCTTTATATTTTCTTATATTTGTTTAAACCGCTGTTCCTGTATCATAAAGCTCAATAAGCTCCCAGGCGGGTTTTTAACTGTGTTGTTTGGGTGACGTCTTCTCTGAGCGACGACGCTGTGTGCTGCATTCAAAAGTATAGGAAATTGTAAATCCTGATAGTCGTCTTCGTCCAGCCAAAAACTGATTATCTTATATACAGTCATGGAAAAAATGATTAGACCACCCTTGTTTTCTTCAATTTATTGTTAATTTTAATGCCTGGTACAATCTGATTGGACAAATATAATGATAACAACAGAAATAGTTCATAATAGTTTAATTTAAGAGCTGATATCTAGCCATTTTCCATGGCTTTCTAGATAATGATTTTGGTTATTATCAAGAAAACCATGGAAAATGGCTAGTTATCAGCTCTTGAATTAAACTATTATGAGCTGTTTTTGTTGTTATCATTATATTTGTCCAAACAACTGCACTTTTAGTTGTACCAGGCATTAAAATGAACAATACATTTAAGAAAAAGGGTGGTCAAATATTTTTTCCCATGACTGTTTATATAATTCTGACATAGCTGTAGACCATATACTGTAATAAAATATAAATATATCAGTGTGTATATATGTAAACAGCCTACGCTATATACCTACAAATGAAAGGTAAAGGTTCCTACCAATCATTTGAACCTTTTGTAATCCCTCAGTGAAGTCTCTTAAAGTCTGTTAAGCTTCAGAGCTGACGTTGGACATTAATATTTGGCAAACACATCCATTAAATATAATAATTTGCCCATAATGTGTTCAGAATTTCAAAAAGGTTTTCAATCTGAAAGCAGTCATTTTGAGCTGAGGATGAAACTCAATATTCCCGTGCGACTTGAATGCAGCACAGTGTCTTACCATCATGAAAAAAAGTAGTTTTCTCTGAGTAATCAATAGATTTCTGTATTATATGGACACACACAATAACATGACGAATAGTCTTAAATCCAGAGGAGAGACACCTACAGTAAAACTGGCTTAGACAAAAAGGCAAATTATAATATGTAGAAATGTAACACAGCCAAAGCTTGTGTACATGCACCTTTCAAAATTGTTCAAATTTTAAAACAAAAATATATGCTGGATATGCATAAAGTTAACCCAAGGTTAAAATCTGTTTTTAAATTAATTTTATGATAGTTAATTGGAAGTGTAACAAATCCACACGCTGCCAGACTGTACTTTTTTTCCCCCAATAAATCTTTATTTTTCAGTTTTAAATAGCCAGAAATAAAAAATAAACACAGGTGAATAAAACAATACAGCGATCATCCATACAGCTACATGTGCATATCAGTTATGGTTTCTGTTGAAGCTGTAAACCAACTCTGAACACCACCTAAAAGAGGAAAATAGTTGCTTGTCTTTATTGTTTTGTTATATGTAATTCATTATCCTGAGAAATTCAGTATGAAGTCCTAATTTGAGTAAATTAAACAATCAATATTGCTGATGCAGATATACACACAGAGGAGACCCATGCACTCTAAAAATTATATCAAAACCCCATCTACTCTCTGCTGACACAAAGAATAGAAATGAAAAGAAAAAAAACAGCCTTCTTTTTCTCTTCCGGGGCTGATAAAGTTTGATAATTCTGACTGATACTGCAACAACACCTTTGGACAGACACTTTTCCTACACAAGCTTTTTTGCCAATCAAACCTACTAATCTCATCACATAATTCATTCTCAAGCAAAAATATTGCAGGCATATTGTTTAATCAAAGAAAGAGACTAAAATAATGAAACCTGCAAGAGAGCAAACAAAGACAAGAATACAACAAACAGTCAGAAAATGTTTTGGGCTTTCTTTTACACCTCTTAATGTCTTTGGCTCCGTCAGGCCTCTTAGAGAGCAAACCTAAGGAGAAATACAATTCTGATCAGTAATTAGTTCTGCCCCCACTGAAAAAACGTCCCTACACGACTCTTAAATCTCAGCTACCTCAAATAACATAACCCCACACTCAAAATGACAAAAACATCCAACAGTTATCAGAAGAAACACAGCAAAAGATCAATTTCTTGTTATACCAAAACTGTTCACATGAGGATTCGACCCACTGATGCAGCTGACCAGCCGGTCCTCCAGATAAAGAGTTCTCTGGGATCTCAGTCAACAAAGTTTTTTTATTCTCACGGAGCTGAAAACGGATCATGATGTGGGTAAACGGTCCATCAGTAAAAGGGACAAAAAGCTTCCGATGTTGTTCTGGCATGCACGAGAACTCTGAAAGCATCGTCCTGTGGCATCCTTTCATATTGAAGCGAGACAGATTGTGAAACTTGGGAATGTCTGATTCTATGCAGTCAGTTTGCACTAGACTGTTCGGTTCAAACAGGCTGCTTGACGTCCTCAATCTTCTGGTGGTCACTGAGACCGACTACTGGTGAGCAGTTACAATTAGGGAAATAAAGATATGCAAGAGAGGCGGAGCTAAGTTTGGAATTTTTTGCACCAGTGCAAATGTTGCTATTGTTAAAAGTGGTATTAACCCCACAATACTATATACTATAAAGGAGCGGAACAACTCAAAGGGATTATTTAATATTCTCTCAAAGTAAGGTTTTGGGTGATAATGAAAATGCAAAACTAAAGAAATTCATGACTTTTGTGCTGGTGCAAATGTTAACCAGGTCCGACCATTCCACAACGGCGCGTCGATCTTCGCCTCCAAAAATAACTCAGTGGCCTTGGGGGGAAAAAACAGCTCTTCTCATTGGTTTAGACGTGGGAAGCTTCAAATCTTTCTCGGATGTTGATCCAAGAATTTCTGGCGACCCAGACGGAAAAAACAGGTAGCGTATGTCAGCGAGGTTCGGTCAGAAAGCTTGTCACGACTCCTCGTTGCCTGAGTCATCTTCGTCGTAGCAGCAGTCTCCGTCCTCGCCCTCCACATCGTCGTCGTCGTAGTAATAGTCATAGAAGAGGTCCGAGCCTTCGTCGGGGGCCGGGGCGCGTGTGCGGACGCAGTACTCAGCCAGTGTGGTGGGCACCTTCACGCCGTCGCGCTCAGCTTCCGCCTTGGTTGCCAACACCTGTTTCCTGAGGGAGACATTAAAGAATATATATGATGATGGCTGACACATGACAGAGAGAATCTTCCAATCTGGACTACTCTTGCTGCTCTGTTCTTTTGTAAGTGATGGTAATAAAGAGCAACTGTTTACCTGATGATCTCTACGTATTCCCGGTCTTTGCCCTTGCTGTCCCTCCATTTGCGGTACATGACGGAGGCGTCCACGTTGGCAGGAGAGAAGGTGTTGGGTTCATTCAGCAGCGAGATCACACTCAGCAAAATGGTCCTATGAGCGAACACAAAGGTGAGGGACAAGAAGCAGTGTTAAACCCAATGTGCTATTCAAAAGATATCTTCCAGGAATTAGTGATACAGTAAATAAGTTTTGAATGCAGGACTTTTACTTGTAGTGGAGTAATTTCACAGTGTGGTATTAGTGAGTACTTTAGTGAAGTAAGGGATCCAACCATCCTTCCACCACTGATGTACAGCATTTATCAATAATTATAACTTCTATTACAACTGTGTTAACTATATTGTTTCATACTATGTATGAGAAGTAAAAAAATTCTGAGGTTTTCAAATTAATCTTTGCATGTCTGTCATTATATTTTACGACCCCTAAAATAAATTAAAAAAAGACAATATACTCGCTTTCTCAGACTAGAAAAAAAGAACGTGGGTTTTATCTATTTTTTCATACTGTCATACCTTGTTGACATTTCACCTGGATATACGGTACATTATGGTATTTGTGTAACCCCCCCCCCTTCCTTAATTAACTACGGTGTAAACACATGCTGCTCTTCCCTGCTGTCTCTCTGACGTGCCCTGGCTGCCAGCTGCGGCGCTTTCCACTGAACAGGACAAACTCCCGTTGAGATTGTCGCTATTAGTTTGTTTCTTGTTATTATTATCACCTATGTGACTCATTCACATAGATACTATAAATGATAGTTAATTCACACTTATTTGTATGCTCATTTATAAATGAAACAAATTGAAACATTTCTGCTTGTATACAAATGTGAATTTATCCTATTCTTCTAGACATTATATACTGCTTTATATTTTATCACATCATTTATAAACATATAAAAGAGCTACATTTGTTTGTCACTGAGTAAAGTCGGTTCAGTGAAGGTGAAGCTTTAATTTTTTAACAGCAATGGAAAAGTCCCTGATGTAGTGGCCCTTAATAAATTATTGCTTAATAAATTATTTGGAAGAAATGGCGCTATGACACAAATCCACCATAAAGCACTTTTGTTTAGAGCCCTACCGATATGGGATTTTTGAGAGCCATGCCGATACAGATTTAAGAGGGGGGAAGTTAATCTATAGCCAATATAGTAATATACAGATATTACAGATATAGTAATTTTTTGAGCTTGAATGAAAATAGACCATTTCACCACTCTGCAAATGTACCCAGAGAGCTACTTTCTCCAACATAAAATTTCATAAAATAATATTTAACATTGTTATACATTCAATAAACAATGAATAACACTGTCAGCTAATTCTATAAATGATATCTGAGAAAATAAATAATAAATAGCAATAAAATAAGTAGCTAAATAAACATCATTACTGTTCAGTTAATTGCTGACTATTACAAAAATAAATAATAATAATTAATAGCTAAACACAATTTTTAAATTACGCCAGGCAACGTTTTCTGCATTGTATATTGTGTAAAAAATGTTCATAATGACACATATTGGACAACATATACGTCGATACGGATATGCCTTTGATAGGCCAATATCGACCAATAATATCCGTCAAGCGCTATATCTGTTAGGCTCTACTTTAGTTAAAAGGAAACAGGTGAAATATTTTACTGAGTGGTAAAACTTACACATTGTGTAGATCTACAAATATTGCTCAACAAGCAAACATACAAAGGGAAATACCTAATGACAGCACTGACAAAAACAGATCGCATTTCACATGTGGTGGTGAACACCCAGATATGAATTCAATGTCTGAAGTGACTCCCCTGAAGACAAATGTCATGTGAAGGGTATGAGTCAGGTCAGTCATTGACGTGTTTGAGAGAAAATAAAGAAGGGAGGCACCCAGAAAAGAGAGCCATGTGAGGTGAGATAATGAGGGAGAGTGCTAACCGGACATTCTGGGTGGGGTTCCACCTCTCTGAAGGCAGCTCTCCACTCTGCGGGTCGTCCACTGGAGGGTGCAATATAGAAATACACACATCTCCATTCTGAAAACAGAGGAAATCAACTCTTGTCAGTATGAGATGCATCATATTACAACTGAAAGATATTGGGTTAAATACACATGTGCTTCTAAATAAATTAGAATATCATGGAAAAGTCCATTTCTAGTAGTTCAAGTCAAGTAGCCAAAAGTATTGAGTGTAAATAGATGGACATACTTTTCAGAGGACAACATTTCTTTATTAAACATACTTTTTAAAATTGGTCTTTTGTAATATTAGATTTTTTTTGAGACACTGAATTTTAGGTCTTCATTAAATGTAAGCCATAATCATTATAATTAGAAGAAATTAAATAGATTAAGACATGAAATGTTTCATTCTGTGTGTAATGGATCTATATAATGTGTTATTTCCACCTGTAATGATAAGACCAGTCACATTTAATCATTTAAAAAAGAAGCAGCGTGTGATATGTCACCTCGTAGATGTTGGGGTGCCACATCTTGGTGAGGAAGCGGAAGGCAGGTGGGGAGTACGGGTAGTCTATCGGGAACTTGATCCGAGCCTGGAACACACAACAGGAGATTACATGTGGCTGTCCACTGTGTTGCTACAAAATGTGGACACGAGCCACAGACTTGGACTCGAGTCACAAATTAGATAACATTAGACATGAATATCAAAAAAAGACTCAACTTGAAATTTATCAAAAATTATTCATGACTTTACTTGGACTTGAGCCTTTGGACTTGAAAAAACTTTCCCAAACCTCAAGGTGTTGTGAGTTACCCATATTGAGAATACCTCGATATTTAAAAAATGAAATATTGATTTCATGTAGACCTGAAAAAAGTTACAATATTTACTCATGGAGCTCAGGAAAATATATGGAGGTCATTTGTTTACATAGGAATGTCAACAACATGATGTCATAAAAACAGTTCTCTTGTGTGGTAAATGTTTACCTGAATTATTATATTATTATCTCATCATTATATAGATGCTTTTTAAAAAGGGTCTTAAAATGGCGATAATGCCATTGTCCAACAAAATGTGTTTTTGTGACAGGCCTACTATCATGATAATAATATACATATTCTAATATAGTGTGAATAAGCCAGCACCTCTTTAATCAGCGAATCAGCCTTTTCACTGTAAATTATGTGTAATTATAAGTTATTTTGGTACACTTTTGTAAAGTTAT
Organism: Centropristis striata; assembly: GCF_030273125.1. Taxonomy (NCBI): domain Eukaryota; kingdom Metazoa; phylum Chordata; class Actinopteri; order Perciformes; family Serranidae; genus Centropristis; species Centropristis striata. The sequence goes on along the minus strand of NC_081527.1, from coordinate 13,971,293 downwards.
GGTCTGTTTTTGAGTGTAATTATTTGCTAAAAAAGAGGCAAAAAACAATAAACAAAGTTAAAGATGAATGAATGAGTTCTGCTTATTTCATATTATTACTCTGTTGTTAAATGACAATGTATTTGATGAAGTGTGCATTATGACTTAAACTCAAAGTTTTAAATTTGCAATACAATGACCTCCGAAATACACTTTGGGACATTTTTTACTGACAGACTTGATTGTTATTGATTTCATATGGCGATGTTAAGCAAGTAGTGCAGTCAACTATGTTTCTTGTGGACATTATGTTTTTAAGAAATGTAAAAACTGTGTATTATATTTTATTTTCTGAAGAAATCTTATGGTAAGGGCTGTCAGCATGTGGTGTGTGTATTTAAATCACCTGCCAGATTTACCAAAGACAATTATCCACCTTGGTAGACAATAAAGTTGAATTCTTACCTTAAAATACCCCCCTTCATAATGAGTGTTTGGGGGCCCAAAAATGGCCACTTCCCAGTTGTACATGTCAGCCTCGTCCACCAGTGTTATTTTGAATCCCTCGACAGGTTCCTCCTGAAGACTCTTCATCTCCAACATGAGTGCTTTTTGTGAACTGGCTACATGAGAGTGGTCGTGTTGCGCCATACTGTTCTTTGTAGCTTTTAAGATTATCTGGAGTCGACAGCTGACTGTTTTGTTTACACGAAGACGTCTAAATTAGCCGGACTAGCCGAACAACCTACTGACTGTGAGAAACCACTTGTCTGTTTTCGATGTTCGGAGACAATGAAACAGGCCAAACCAGCCGGGCAGCGCTCAAGTCAAACAAAGGTTGCCTCGATGTATCCCCAAATTAGATAAATTATTCACCAATGTGCATTCTGTGGATTTGTTGAACTGACCGGAGCATTGTGGCTGAGCAGCGCCTCCAGCTTTAGTTGATCTACCTGGCAGGGCAGCCTCGGATATAAGCCGTAAATCTACTGGTAGCTGCTGGCTAATGTAAACTAGCTAACAAGCCCTAACGTTACCTTACGGAGCCGATACGTTTTTACTGTGTTTACTACCGAATAGTTTCTAACTCCCTAAGACGGCCAGATTTCAAATGAAAAAAACAACAACTACCGATCTTAAATGCTAGCAAACAAAAACGAAGTAGCCAGAAATGTAGAATATATCGCTCTAACTGAAGACTGGTTACAGAAGAATGTTTCTGAAAGGAGTCTCCTCTCAACACAGGCAGTTTGGCCCTGTGTTGTCTGGGATTTGTAGTCCACTCTTCATCCGTAAATATGTCTTTTAAGCTTAATAGCAAGCAATAAGCTACACAATGACACATTAAAATTCTAGTCTACGTGAAGAAAACATGTACCAAGGTAAATTGGTTGAAATCAGACCCTTATATTTTGAACTGTTAATTCAGGAGTGAATTCAGAGAACTACATTTGCCAGTTGCATGACGTCACGCAAACGCGAATGTTGTTTGTGTTTCTGAAAAGCAGCTTTGACCTAATTTTACTCTCGCGTTACTTTGCCAAAATAAAACATTTCCACGATGTTAAATTTATTTAGGGTGTCCCATGTGATATAAAAACCACAATAAAGTGAATACAATTTATTTTTACTTTATTTTTCTCGATCTATACTCGTGACGTCTAGAATATGCGCCATATTGTTAAAAAGGCCCATTTAGGATAGCTTCCTGTTGCCTGATTAATTAACATAGAAGCCAGACAATTTGTCGCATTGTTTTGATAAGGATAAGTGTGCTATAATCCGACGTGGATTTTCATTTACTTTTGTATATGTTTTACAATTATCCAAGTTTTTGTTCAACGCTTTATTGAAAATTACAAAAATAAACATTTCTGGCAAGTTTTTCACAGTACATACATTGCATAAGTGTAGAAAGAATGCTAGGTGAGCATTAATCAACAGTAAAACTTATAATCATAACATCAATATTGTAAATTCAGAGCAGTTGAAATAAAATAAAAACAAAAATAAATAGACAAAAATAAAATACATATAAAAGTCTACGTGTTGTTTTCAATAAAGGACATTCGAATTCGTTTAAACTGTTAATTTCAGTGGGGACATTTTTCAAGCTATATGTAATTTTTGTGCATTTGTTATTGTTAGAATTTTTTTAGAGATTTTAAGTACATTTTGAATTCATCCATGAAACAATTATCCAAGTATACGTCTCCCTGCGAGGACAGGAAACCCGTTTCCTTTGTTACCTCTTATTTATGCGACAGAGCCCACTTCGGACCCCAGAAAGTTCGTGATGGGTTCGAAATCTCGACGTCGGTCCCGCTCCAAGTCCAGAAGCCGGAGCCGGGATCGTCGAAACAGATCCAAAGTGAGCAAGTCTCGGTCTCCGGAGGACAGGAGACGCCGCAGCCGCTCCGTGGATAAGAAAAGAGCCGTCCGTGGACGCGGCCGGTCGGGCAGCACGAGCTCCAGCGATGGCTCTCCTGATCGGCGGCGGCCTCAGCACCAGGACCGAGCCGGGTCACGGAGCAGCTCGGAGAGCGACCGCAGGCGAGCACCACAGCGTCCCAAGAGCAGGTCCAAGGGTCGATCATCCAGGTAACTGTCTCTGCTGGCTGCTTCTGGCTGCCTTGAATTCGTGTTCAACGGTCGAGAAGTTTTACGGCGCGATTCGACCCGTTATAACAGTAAAGATGGTTTATATCACGAGTTAATGAGAAACACCATCCAAATGAAGAATTTCAATATGTCATTACAATCTTCAATCAATATTTGTGGACTTCAAAATGTTGTTTTCTTAAATTATCTTTTAATCTATTGTAGTGTTCACAGTCACCCTGTCTATGGGGCAGTTTCAGACTTTACACCTCATGACATCACACATTTGAGTTTTATCACTGTAGTTTTTGAATGTGTGAGAAAGTTGCTAATGTTTACTAATATTTCTGGACTGAAATACAGGACTAAAGTATGAATTCTGAAGCAGTAGTTCCCCTCTAACTGTATTTGAATATAGTTTAATAACTAGTTCCTGTGTTAGTCCACAAACGTAATTGTCCACATGGCAATTAAAATAAACTACAGCCCACAATCCCACTCTAATCTTGCTACTTTGACAATTGTGCTTATTATCATGACATGCTTATAATAAGACCTCTCCACAACTCAATCTCCCCGACATGCATAGCCTACATCATGCATTTCACATTATTTTATTTCACATATATAACCCACTCAGTATCAATATTGTGGGAGTGTTTAAGATGATCCATACAATATTTGAAACACATGAAAGACTAGTATTAACAAAAGCCACTGTACATGTGTGCAGAGTTAAGTTTACATTTAAAAGCTTGCAGGTGAGTTTGTTCCACTTTAGACCAATCCAGCTGATTCAAAACAGTGGCACCATAAAACTGAAGGTTGTACTTGAATGCAGCATTTTTGTCTGCAAGGAAAAGGCATCAGTGGTGATGACTTTACTGTTTACTGATACCTTTTCTCTGCTTATTCCACCCAAACCAGCAACCACTTTCCTCCCTGCAACTTCCAATGTAGGCAATAATCTAGTATATGAACTGTAAAAAATAACACCTTGTTGCTGATTTTCCGTTGCGTTTGGAGGGTTCAGGGTTCAGCTTTTTACATTCTCAATTATAGCCAGCTGACATAGAAACAAACACAAATGTATTCCTTTCAATCCTAAATACATGGTTGCTCATCTAGGAGCAAAAATGCACTAAATCCCCTTTTCTGTCTCAGTTCTGAATCAGGTGATCCTAAGATGAGGAGGGGAAGAAAGGAAACAGAGAAACGGCGAGGAACATCTCGAGAGAGGAGGATGGTGAAGTCCCAGTCCAGCTCTGACTCCCATGATGGAAGCAGTGATCGAGAAAGGAGAAGACGGAGAAGTCCTGAGAGAGGGAGCCCAACCAGAGACAGACAGGCAGAGGAAAGAACGAAAGGCCGAGACAGAGAAAGGGAAAAAGAGAGATGGAAGAGCAACAGCCGAGACGGGGAAAGAAAAGGAGACAGAGACAAAAGCCCGGAGCACAGGAAGAGGAGTGAGAAAAGCAGAGAGATGGTCGACAGAGACAGATGGAGGCAGCGTTCAAGTTCGCCTGAGTCGTCTGATAGCTCTGGGTCTGATCGGGGGGCCCGTGTGGTCAAAGAAAAGGATGACAAGAAAAAACAGAGGGATCAGAGGGATATGATGAAAGCTCTGGAGACACCAGAGGAGAAGAGGGCCAGGAGACTGGCAAAGAAGGAAACAAAGGAGAAGAAGAGGAGAGAAAAGATGGGCTGGAGTGAGGAGTACATGGGATACACCAACGCAGACAATCCATTTGGTGACAACAACTTATTGGGCACATTCAAATGGCAGAAGGTGAGCTGGAGAGCAGTTTTCAGCAGCATTTGATGAGTTATCATATTCATAATTTAGGAAAGACTAATGTAACCCAATTACGTTCTTTTTCAGGCATTGGATAAAAAAGGCATCGGGCATCTGGGAGAAAAAGAGCTGAAAGACAGGAACAAATGTATTCAGGAGGAGAATCGCAGAGAGCTACAGAAGGTACGAGCTGTTTTGTGGCAGCATAATGTTACAGAGTAATATCAATATATATAACTCATCATATTAACTCTGTTTGTATAGGTAAAACAGCTGCGTCTGGAGAGGGAACGAGAAAAGGCCATGAGAGAGACGGAGCTGGAGATGCTGCAGAGAGAGAAGGAGGCGGAGCATTTCAAAACCTGGGCTGAACAGGAAGACAACTTCCATCTGCATCAGGCCAAACTGAGGTGAGTGTGCGTTAAAATGACTATATAGTCATGGAAAAAATTATTAGACCACCCTTGTTTTCTTCAATGTATGGTTCATTTTAATGCCTGGTACAACTGAAGGTACATACATATTAAACTCTTATGAGCTATTTTTTGTTGTTATCACTATATTTGTCCAAACAAATGTACCTTTAGTTGTACCAGGCATTAAAATGATATGATTGCACAATTTCAGTTAAATCCCAGGCTTCTTTAATTGTTCCATAATACGTACAGTATATGCATCTCACAATATTGTGTGTTCAGATCTAAGATCAGAATCCGTGACGGTCGTGCCAAGCCTATTGACCTTTTGGCAAAGTACATCAGTGCAGAAGATGACGATCTGGCTGTGGAGATGCACGAGCCGTACACCTTTCTTAACGGGCTGACGGTCACCGACATGGACGACCTGCTGGAGGACATTAAGGTCTGTGGTTTTGTGTCCATTAAAATGTTAAAGTTGTTAAAGTTATGTTAGAATATCTCAAATCGCACAGAATGGCTTTTATAGAGATGTAATAACAAGTACAAGATTGCAGCCTCATGTAACTCTTTCAGTGTTTGTCCAGTAAATATGAACACACATAAAACATGCTGTGTTTAAATTAACAAATTCAAAATTGTGATTAGTATTGTATGGCTTTGTTAGTAACTGGGCAACCTGCTATAATCTGTCTGGAGGATCTCACAGTCTGAATATGTCTGGTCGTCTCGCTTAGATTTTAACAAATATTTCAACAATCATTGTGCAAGTTGAAGCCATTATAAGCTAGAATTTATATTTTATTACAGCAATCAGTGCAGTCTGTTCTTACAGTCTGTTCTTACCAGACTGCTGGTCTGTTTTTCCTAGGCAGTTTGTTTTTTGTTTTGGCTTTTTTAACTGCCACTAGATGGCGCCAAATCATAAAAGACATAATAATAATATATTTATTTAGGCTTGAAGTCGATGAACGATGATGTGTTGATACAAAATGTGTCACAATACAAAAGGGCTGCATGATATTGTTAAAAAACTGACATTGCAGTTTCATCTGCAGTATGTATTGCAGTATGAAAAAGGGCACACCTTTTACGCACTAGTGAGGTTCAGGTACTTGGTCCCCCGGAAGAAAAAAAATAGTATTTTGAAGTTAAATGCATCAATCAGGTGCACGTTGAGAGCAAAATAAGAGGCTAGCTCTATGAATAACTTTGTGCTCTTGTAAATTTACACCATAAACACATTGGTTGTAGAGATGTGAATGGTGCTGTTGTTGTACGAGTCACACCGTCGGAGCATGTTTAATGAGACAGGTTTGTGTTTCAAGACAGATCATGTCGGTTGCCAAAAATTGCTACAGATCCCTGACGCACTGAGGACACTCCACCTAGGTTTAAAGTGGCTCCTGTCGTAGGGGGCCCAAAGCCACTTTCAACCCGGGCTTTTCGAATGAGAACTGTGCCAGTTTTTGTTTTGTATCAAGCATTAATAACATTATAGCACTTACTTTACATTGCATGTCTTGCAATGGGACTATTAGGCATGGGCACATGGCTGTTTTGTCTCATGCATCCCATGCATGACAGGCCATGTGTTAATAGTTGCTCCCACCTATTAATGAGTGATTGTTGTGCTGGTAGGTCTACATGGAGTTGGAGCAAGGGAAGAACGTGGACTTCTGGAGAGACATGACGACCATCACAGAGGACGAGATCAGCAAGCTGAGAAAACTGGAGGCGTCTGGGAAAGGACCAGGTACATGATATTCCCTGCTTTGTTTTACATGTGCTCCATCTGACTGTCAATTCAACTTGTAGCTCTCTTGGTGAGCTGTATGTGCAACCTTTCTCTTAAATGCTATCTTCTTCATTCTCAGGTGATCGTCGTGAGGGCATTAACACCGCTGTGAGCATCGACGTCCAGACGGTGTTTAAAGGAAAGACGTACAGCCAGCTGCAGGCGCTGCACCTGAACATTGAGACGAAGATTCGGGCTGGAGGATCCAATCTCGATATCGGCTACTGGGAGAGTCTGCTGCAGCAAGTCAGAGTCTACATGGCCAGAGCCAGGTAGGATTTTGTGGAAACCTTAAGTTACCCAGATGGCTCATGATTTATTCAAATACACAGTGGAGAGGTGTGTGTGTAAATCTCCAATTTTATTCCCCAGGCTGAGAGAGCGTCACCAGGATGTGCTGCGGCAGAAGCTGTTCAAACTGAAACAGGAGCAAGGAGTAGAGAGTGAGCCTTTGTTCCCCATCATCAAAGAGGAGGAGAGGAGTGAGGATGAAGAGTAAGTTACTTTGAAACAACATGATACACATCTCCATCCTGAAATGGAGAGAAAGGATCAGTCAGCTACTGTACTGTCAGGTGACGGTGACCTGAGGTTTAACTTTCAATTCACACTGTTATTTCTCACATTTGTGTTTCATAACAGGGATACCACAACAAATGAGCCTGGCCAGTCTTCATCAACAGGAAATAAGAACAGAGAAACAGAAGAGGACGATGAGGAGCCGTCAACATCCGCAGCAGGAAACCAAGACGAGGACGAAGGAGAAAAGGGCGACAAGAAGGACGAAGAGAAGGAGGGCGAGGTGGTGGAGGCCGTGCTGACGGAGGAGGACTTGATCCAGCAGAGCCAGGCGGAGTACGACTCCGGCCGCTACAGCCCCACGCTGCTCACATCCTCCGAGCTGCCGTTGGACACACACACCATCACACCGGAGGAGGACACACACAGGCTGCAGTTAGCACGCAGACAGCTACAAGTCACCGGTATGAGATTATTAACACACAGAAACAAACACAATAAAAGCTTCCTTATAAGAGTTGGCAACCAAAGAGAAAGAATTCCTGCAGAAAATAAATCATGCAGAAGATGTAAAATACAGAAGCAAAGAACAAACATGCTTGAAATTAATTTTTTAATGGCATTATGTCAAGATCAAGAGTTTATTTTTTGTTACCTCGAGACAAAGCACGATTTCTTTGTGATAACATGTTAATCAATGTCGATTCTTGAGAAAATAAAAGGCTGATTTCTCAAGATAACAAGATAGTTTATCACAAGAAACTTCGTTTTCACAATATTATGGTATAATTATGGAGAACTTGAAAATAAATGTCTGGTACATTTGATCATTTGTCTTAAATAATGAGGATTGCTTCAGTAGAAAATGACACAACATATTTTTTTGTAAAAAGTAACAGTAAATCATAGAATTGCAGACTTCTGTATTGTAGCATTGACTTTCAAGCCACTAAACTCAGTTTTGGTCTACAATGTGTTGATTTCTAAGTCTGTGATCTATTGCTTCTCCCCCAAGTCACTCACTCTTGCTTCTTTGACTTTTCTATCAGGTGATGCTAGCGAGAGCGCCGAGGACGCCTTTGTACGCCGCGCCAAAGAGGGCATGGGCAACGACGAGGCTCAGTTCAGCGTCGAGTTTCCCGTCACGGGGAAGATGTACCTGTGGGCGGACAAATACCGTCCCAGGAAACCCCGCTTCTTCAACAGGGTCCACACAGGCTTCGAGTGGAACAAATATAACCAGACCCATTACGACTTCGATAACCCACCGCCCAAGATCGTCCAAGGTTACAAGTTCAACATCTTCTACCCGGACCTGATCGACAAGCGATCCACCCCGCAGTACTTCCTCGAGCCGAGTCCCGACAACAAGGACTTTGGGATCTTGAGGTTCCACGCCGGTCCTCCGTACGAGGACATTGCATTTAAGATTGTGAACAGGGAGTGGGAGTACTCACACCGACATGGCTTCCGCTGTCAGTTCGCCAACGGTATCTTCCAGCTGTGGTTCCACTTCAAGAGGTACCGCTACAGGAGATAGAGGCCACCGACCAGGATGGACCAAGGCCCCAGTCACTGGGTTTTAGCCATACTCGCTGTATTATATAGGCTGCGCCATCAATGTGCTTTGTGATTTTGTTTTTCGCTGCTCTACACCCAAAAAGCAGTTTGTTTTAGCCACAAATCACTGTACGGTTGTCTGCAAAAAGTAATTTGTAATATTAAAGATTTTTTTCCCCTTGTTACTCTTTGAAAGTTGTCATTGGTTGATGGGTTGTGAACAACAGTTTATACCATGTTATTACAGAGACACGGTCTTAAAACATTGAACATCTGGGACTTGGTCAGATTCTTCAGAAAGATGGTAAACACAAAAGCAGATGATTCATAACTGCAGCTGTCTGCCACTCTGTTGCACAATCTTAGCAGGTCCAGTCTTGTTGAAAACCCTGTCAGCTCTATTTTGATACACTGCAGCAACACAAAGGACCTTGTGGAACAGTTTATTAAAATGAAACAATTGTTGCGGCTAGTGGTTAGACATGAAATGGCTCATTTTCAGATATTGTACATTCCCTGCGAACATCATACCAATTTTTTAAGACATTTATTCTATAATGAGATTCACAACAATTAGTAGGAAGCTAAAACATTTAAATGTACACACAATTGTAAAACAAAGCAAAAATTCAAGTCTCATAAAAAAAACAACTGAATTTGGTGTTTTTCTCTCAAAAGAAAGTTTCAAGCACCAAGAAGGTTTTATACTCCCATAAAAGGAGATTTCAACTCATGACATGACTGATTAATCCAGTATTTCAGCCTAGAAGAAAATGCTTTGGAGCAATCCCGTCCATTTCTTAAACTCAAGCTGAACGAGAAACTGAACACAGTAATATGCTTGCCATTTTCAAATGTCTGACTCGTCATCAATATACTGCAGAGATGGAAGATTCACTTTCAAGTCGTCATTCTCCTCAGCTGCACTGAACGCTGCCTCCCCTCCTGCGTGGTTGTTATTCCTGCCGTTGTTGGTTCCTGACACCAGCGGCTTGTCCTCTGCTGGTGCAGACCTCAGTGCATCCTGGTAGGTCGTGTCAGTGTTCGGACCCTCCTGGGATGGCTCTCTGTTCTTCTTACGGCAGTTCCAGGGCAGCGGTATGTGGCCTTTGTAAAAGTTCCAAGCCAAAAGGGCAACAAGACCAACTACAAGAAGCCCGACGACAGCCTGCAGTCCAACCACAGAGGGGCCGTCCCTCTGAGCCTGGGGAATAATCCCTCTCCCATCACCAGATCCACTTGCAGCCATGCTAACCTGGTAATCAGCGACAGTGGTTGTGTACTTGTCCGCTTTGGAGAGCTCCACAGAGATGCAGCGGTACCGACCGGTGTCTGAGCCTGTGGCGTTGAGGATAAGCAGTCCGTCTCGTAGAAGCTGAAATCGAGTAGAAGTAATCAGAGGGCGGCCGTCCCGCTCCCAGCTGGTTTTTGCCAAGTTGGAGGGCGAAGAGCAATGGAGCTTCAGGTTTCCCCCAGGCCAGATTTTCGGATTCATGGGCTTCATAGGATCTGAAAACAAAACCGAGGTCCTTCACATATAAACATTTGGTTTTTAACAACCCATTTCAACCACAATTATGTTTTTTTAAAAGGTAATATGTTGAATTTCCAGAAAATATGTGTTCTTAATGACACCGGTGGCTGTTGAGTTAACTGCATCAGTTAACTTGTTGCTCAAGCTCACTGCTCATACTGCGGTAAAAAATTATGCAAATGCCAACAGGTCCAGTTTTTATTCAAAATCACAAAGGAAAATGTGCACTGATCATACTTCTGTGACTCCTCTGGGTGATTTTGTGCACTAACTTACCGGCATCTGGGCAGAGAGAAGCATCTGCGTCTTTCACACTTTGGATTAGTTTCCTAAAGCAGAAGATACAGTAATTGATATTTAGTTTGGATAGAAAAGATATCAACACTGCCTGCGCTGCGTGTTGGGACAGCTGCCTACCTTTGTGAACTAGAAAGGGTCACACATTTCCCAACAGCTTTGTCCCAGCCGCAGTATGGGTCTCTGGAGAGAACACAGTCCATACAGGATGAAGACCTCCCACAGGTGGCCAGTGGTATCTGTGCTGCTCCGTAGTCTGAGCCTGCATAGATCTGGCCCTGTACACATGGATCCATCATACACAAATAGAGCAATGACACTGATGAAGGTGTTTTATTGTAATATAATATGAACAGGATTCAACATGAGTTTTTACTTACAGTGACATTAGAGAATTTCAGAATCTTGATCGACTCTGGGGGCTGGAAGAGCTGCACTTCCTCTATGATGAACATCTCTCCATCGTAGTTCACTGCTTTCAGCATTGTGCCTTCCTCTTCAGGCACAAAACATAGAAACAGGATATATTTACATGCTGACACAAATGGCCCGATAACTAATGTTTTCAGGTTAGTAAAAGTAGCAAGTGAAATACAGTAATGGAAAAAATTCTTAGACGACCCTTGTTTTCTTCAATTTCTTGTTCATTTTAATGCCTGGTACAACTAAAGGTACATTTGTTTGGACAAATATAATGATAACAACAAAAATAGCTTGTAATAGTTTAATTTAAGAACTGATATCTAGCCATTTTCCATGGTTTTCTTGATAATGATTTTGGTTATTCTCAAGAAAACCATGGAAAATGGCTGGATATCAGCTCTTAAATTAAACTCTTATGAGCTATTTTTGTTGTTATCATTATATTTGTCCAAACAAATGTACCTTTAGTTGTACCAGGCATTAAAATGAACATGAAATTGAAGAAAACAATGGCCTAATAATTTTTTCCATGACTGTATATTCAGGAAGTGGCTGTATGCTGCACGGATACACACACCTGTGCCTATGAACATCACGTCGTGCTTCTCTCCATCTGCCGCCAGCACCCGGTTGACAATGATGCGTGTGAATGTAGCTCCCCTTCGTACAAGTAGAGGCATCCCTCTTATTGGCTGGATAGCTTGGTCCATTAGGGGCCTGTCTTTGATAAATTGAAGGGTCCGGTCTGGGAGGTCCAGAGTCCGATTAATGCCCGCTTTACGAGCCTCATTGTCTATGCACTGGCGAGGGATGAGGGGAAGGAAAGAGAAAAGAGAGAACAACGGAGTCAGAGCACAAAAGGAATCAGCTCCCTGCCGAGACACTCGTAAAAAAAAAGAGTTGCCTTTTAAGTTTTGTCTTTGTTTCAAACACACGCACACACACACACGCTGAATAGTGGGCAGACTCACAGCTCCGGGCCGAGGGACGGGGACATCACCGCTGTACATCACCCACTTAACAAAAGAGGTTGCTACGGGGACTGGAGTTTTGTATTTCCCCTCCGCAAACACTTTGCTGATGTCGGACACGTGGTACGCACACACTGCAGACAGGTCTGATGTTTCCCTGAAACACACACATACACACAGAAAATGTGAGCCAAGTAGTGTGCCAGAGACCATTAAAGCAAAGAGACCCTGCTCCCTCAAACACAAACATGTTTGTTTCTGCAAACGTACGACTGTGGTGTGAAGATGGCGTAAAACAAACAGTCCTTCCAGTTCTTCTGTGGGTCACACAAGCGGTAAGTGTCCTGGATAATGTAGGGCAGCTGGGACTCCAGCACGGGACAGTCCATTCTGGCCTTCAGGAAGGATGTCCATTTCTTCTGCAAGGTCCTCTGACCTCCAAGATCCCCCTGTGAGCACAGAAAACCCCCATAATGCCACATTGACAAGTTGAAAACACAAAGACAAACGGGATGCACAATCAAGCAGCGGAAAGGGCGGAATGAACGCAACTGAGGAAGTGCTGTTTATATGTTATTGTTGTTTTGGGAAATGGAGCTGCGACAAGTAATCGCATGCACGATAAACTCTTTTTCACCTTGCAGACGCGGGCCACGCGGGACACCACCAGTTTGTTGTAGCAGTCGCACTCCACAGCTGTCTCACTGAAGAACAGGTAAACCTTGTCATCATCTCCCATGTCACTCAGATCACTCTCTGGCATCTGAGCCATGGAAACAAAGGTGGGCTCTGGCATAGAAAGAGAAAACACATTTTCAGCTACAAAGCAAATCATTAGTTCAAAGACAGTGAATCACTTGCATGAACCATAGACTGTATGAAGTGGACACAGCCACGAGGTCTGAAAAGTAAAGCCAATGCAGAAGTGCCCCTAACCTACATTTTTTCTGATGGCCAATGACTTATATAGAAGTCGATGAGAAAATGACCCTACTTCTAACTTTATTTAATACCTCAGTAAACATTTTCCAAATTAGTTTATGGTCTCAATCGCTAGTTACAAGTCTTCCTCAATACAGCATGATGTTCATTTTACAAATGAACCACCAATGGATGACGTCACTGTGGCTATAACACTTCTTTTATAGTCTCTGGCATTGGACACTAGAGGTGGGAATCACCACGACACAATTTTTTCTCTTGATACTTGAGTCATGACATAATATTATTGCAATTTTAAAGCATTTTGCGATGCAATATATTGCAATTTAACTGCTTAACTGTATTTTGTGTCGACAAAATTAAATTCAATCAAGAATTGTTTTGTCAAATAAGAGAAAATTCTCAGTCTATTCATCTCACTTCAGTCTTTTTATTTCTCCACATTGAGAGTCAAAGCCACAGACTGACCATCAAAGTATTCAGTCAAACTGTGTGGATGATAACATTTTCTCAAACAGCGTTATTTCGACAAATTCCCGACACGATATTCTGACGATTGATTCCTTAGATCTTCTAGTTGCATATGATACCAGTATCTCCAGCATATTCCTAAAAGTGAGCCTGCTACGGCCTCCAGAAAAGAAAAAAAAAAGGCGGAAATATTGAACACTAAATATCGATACTTGGCGGCCATGAATCGATATAATAATGCCACGCTAAATATCACGATACTATGCTGTATCGATCCCCCCACACCTCTATTAGACATCATGTGAAAAAACACCTGACACATTACCACATCTTACCATGAAGCCAGGAGCTCTTGAACTCAGTGCGTATGGAGATAGGAGAGCTGCGCATCACGATGGGTTCAGAGCCGAGGAAGTTCATTGAAGTGGCTGAGTATAGGTTGTTTTCTGGCAAGACAGCGTAAACAGATACAAATCAAAGAATGTACTGTATTAACATTCTTCCTCAATTTCTTATCCGTTCCATAATTGCTACTCACCAACCATGATGGAGGCATATCTCTGGAAAGGATCAAATGGACATTTCCCTTTGCCATCCTCTGCTTTCTTCTCAAGAGTCAGCTTTCCATCTTTGTAGGACTGCACAGACAAACACAAAGTCTTTCAATCCAATTTTGATGAGAAATAAACTATGTAGCATCAATGTATACAATATGGCACATGAATTAAGATAAGTCTCACCATATAATCACACTCAGGATCAAAAGCATTGGTTCCACACACATATATCTTGTTATCTTCCATCTGATGCAGGATCCTGATATAGTTCTTGCAATGTGTCTGTAAATGCATTTTTAAAAAAGGAATGACTACATCCGCTCAATATGTAATAAATATGAAATAGCAAAAGCTAAAAGGGACTCACCTCAGAATCTTTTCCTTTGTTAGTACACTCATCTTGCTGCTTTTGCGTCACTTCCCATTTCACCTAAAAGAGTGGCAAATTTAGCTCCTTAAAGTGTTTTTCTGTTGCGTCTTATCGCATTTATGCCTGAATTTAACAGTTGACAATGTAGAGAGACAGAAAAGAGGGAGAGAGAGGTATGATGTGTATGATGGTATGAAGGGATCGTTGATTGTTGAGGGTTGGTGAGACTCAACAACTAACTATCCCTCCTGAGAATCACATACTGCAGCTTTAAAATACCAAAAATAAAAGCACTTATTTTGCTAAATGGCTCATTTCAAAATAAGTTATTAAGTAATGTTGTGAATTATAATCATTGATCAATTTAACATGTGCATTACTTTATGTTGCAGTGTTTTATTGTGCAGGGTAGCAAGGGATCAATAAAGTTTTATCGTTATCCAAAATAAACATCATACATTGAGTAAAAAAGTGCCTCTGAACTGTTTTGGAGTAGAAGTATAAAGTAGGAGAAAACGGAAATACTCAACAATTATTCCCAGGTAAGTACAGGTATTTCGGAACTGTACTTAAGTACATTACTTGAATAAAGTGTTTCTAATTCCTGAATTTCATCATCGGCATAGATGCTTCATTAGTATGTCTGGACTTTTTTGTCGCTTTCTTCTGTGTCCACAACTGGTTTGCTGCTGCATATTTTTTAAATGGCAGTTGGTGCTGTTCTAATCAGTAATGTTTGAAACTGCAAGCCCCAACCCAAATGTTCCTGTGCTTTCAGAAAGTACTGCTGCCTGACCAGGACTATTAGGGGGTTAAAATGTCCCTGGAACCTAATTTAGACCATGGTTCCTGCCATTGAATCACAATGAGTTCCTCAAAAGGTGCCTAGTTCCTGAGGAAAGTCCCTGCTGTCAAAAAGGGGCTTCTATGACTTTCCACAACTGCTACCAGGACACCCAAAGCAACACCTCTAGCCATGTACACCCTTCACTGAGGAAACAAAGCAGTTGGTAGGAAGAAAATGCAGAAGCAGGTAAAATGTCCCTGCAAATGTAACTGAAGTGGAGGTCTAACAATAACTTCAAGTACAGCTGGTTGGTTTCAGCATGTGTTGAGTTAATCTGTCGTGAAAGTCTAAAATGTGTTGAAACATGGTGCAAAGTTGTTTGTTTGCCAAGGATCTCAGGCAGTACTTTCTCCAGCACAGTGAGCTCTGAGCGAGCGCTGCCAGCAGAGAGCCTGGCACGACACACACATTTGCTCTTAAAGATTTCTTAGCCCTGGGCCAAGAAAAGCTCTGATAAGAAATTTCAAGCTTATGATAACAGAATTAGCGTCAATGTATTGTTAACACTGGCATCCTTACTGAAGCAAGTTTCTTGGAGATGTCATTGAGGTCAAGAGCATACACAGCCTCCCTCGCCCCCAACAATAGCAGGTCCAGGTCTTCTCTCAGCAGCATGGTGGAGTAGTTGAACACCCCCTCCTCATGAAATATGTGAGCATTGTCCCCTGGAGACAGAACATGATGATTAATCAGTGATTAAACCGTTTCCCCAATGAGTAAGCCTAAACTTACTCAAGCCATATGAGCCAACATGAGTTGACTATTGTAAGCCAAGGTTACACAAGAAAGATCGCAACACTCACTATGGTAGGGCACAGATCTACGGGGGACACAGTCCAGCGGTGAGTCTTCTTCCAGCGTCAAGGCCAGGGGCAGCAGCCAAAAGACACAGAGGGGCAGCAGCGGATGCATGGCTCTTTTGTTCAAACCAAGAGGAATTTTAGCTTTATTGTTTCCTTAACAGTCACAAAGACAGCGAGTGGCATCTATGACGTGATGAGGTCTGTACTGACTGAAGGGCACTGGCCCCTTTACTGGCCCCGCTCAGCAGGCTGTCCATGAGGAGATGGATGGCACAGAGCAAAGAAACAAAGCCGAGGCGGGCTGAAAGAGACAAGGTTGTATGGATATCACAATCAATTCACCGGATGTGAGACCTGACAGAAAAGAAGTTTAAAATATGAAGACCATGAAAAACACAAGACAAAAAAACGACATGTGAAGAAAAACATTTAAGATGCGTTAAAAACAAAAGTGAGAGAAACAAAGCAAAAGTAGTAAGAGGAATAGCCAGAAAGGGCAGAGTGAGCTAAAGTCAGCGCGGCAGTAATTCTGTCAGTGCCATAGTGATGTTAATGCAGGGCCGTGAAAGGCATTCAGCAGGGTGCAGGGATGTCAACTTCAGCTCTCCTGCAGCACCAAACACAAGCACACAATGAGATATTCACAGAGTGGAAAAGACTGGTGCAGATAGGAGCGGAGCTCTTGCACAAATTTGGTGCTCTTGCACAAATTTGGTGCTCTTGCACAAATTTGGTGCAAGAGCTCTTGCCACACAATTGTGGCAAGAGCTGTTGCACACACACCAACAGGAAACATGTCTGTTTGACTTATCACTACTACTTAACCCTGTTAAGTCTACCAACAGAGCAATAATTAGTTAACAACAGCTGTTATGTGATCTGTGATTTTTGTCCAGCGGCGTTACAAAAACCTGCTGAGTGGGTGTGTGTACTGTAGGTGCTTCTTTCCCAAGAGAGGTGTGCTGTCTCTGACTGATGAGCTGCGGCATGTCAGAGAATGCAGCCCTGATAAGATGTTTCACATATTTGGCCCTGGGGCCATAGCCAGCTTCACTCAACGCCCATCTGCACACACACTCCCTCACTCACTCACACAAACACAGTGTACTTCAGCGTTCACATTTATGCGCCAAATGGACACAAGTACGTGTGTAAAAGTTCAAGCCTGAAATCAGTTGTTGGGTCAAAAATGCAGCTTAGAGCAATTAAGGAGTAGGTTTGTGTACGCTTGTTTTGAAGACAATTGGTCATTTAAAGTTAATTTTACAACACTCAATACGCCTAAACCTCAAACTTTCCCAAAAGTTGGCACAAACATAATGGCAAAGTGCAACAGCCGGAGCAAGTTAACCGTCAAGAAAACACTCCTATCAAAGTTAATCACTTACCTGAGCAGTGACACGCCCAAGACTGCGGAGGCTTCCATTAAAAAATAGTCCCGACACCTGTTTAAAAGTTATTTCTAAACCTTTACCTATTCATTAACCAACAGACAAACTAACTCATGATATTTAGAAGCGGTGAAGTGTAATAAGTCTCCCTCCACACACAGATGAGATGTGTAACGTTTGAACCGCGCTAGTAACTTCGCTAGTAGTAACTTCCTTCAAGGCTCCACCGCAGAGACGCTGCAGGTTAAATTTCTCTAAATCGCAGGAAAAAGTTGCTCTCTAACCGCTCAGCAGCCGGTCAGTCTCTGCCGGGTCCACTCATAGTCACAGCGGTCATCCGTTATTGAAGAGAGGCTCTCAGTGCTCACATCCCGCGGTGAGGAGGATCTGAATGGCTGGCTGCTGCTCCGGTTGGCCCCGCAGGTTGTTGTGTTTTTTTTACTCCCTTCAAACTGCCTTTGAGGAGGCGCGAGGCGCTGATCTCAGATCTGATTTAGTTTCATTGTTCTCATATACTTTTGTCTGGAGGTTCAGGGCACAGCTGATTCAGGATGAAGATACTTGGACAGCTTTTAGGCACATCTTTCTTTCTTTCTTTCTTTCTTTCTCTCTTTCTTTCTTTCTTTCTTTCTTTCTGTCTGTCTGTCTGTCTGTCTGTCTGTCTGTCTGTCTGTCTGTCTTTCTTTCTTTCTTTCTTTCAATTTGACAATTGAAAAAAATATAAAGAAAAGAAAGAAAAACTAAACACCCAACAATAAATAGTAAATTATTTAAATATATTAAATAACTAATAATATTATTAATTAATTTGCCATTTTATTTACTAAAAACAATTTCAAGTTCAATAATTAATTGAACAGACTTTCTTTCTTTCTTTCTTTCTTTCTTTCTTTCTTTCTTTCTTTCTTTCTTTCTTTCTTTCTTTCTTTCTTTCTTTCTTTCTTTCTTTCTTTCTTTCTTTCTTTCTTTCTTTCTTTCTTTCTTCCTTCCTTCCTTCCTTCCTCCCTCCCGCCCTCCCTCCTCCCTCCTTCCTCCCTCCCTCCCTTCCTAACAGTAACATGTCCAAACCAAACAGGTGGTGTGCTGTGGTGTTTATTGTTGTGGAAGTTGTGGGTTCAGGCATTGACTCTTATGAATGGATGTTTTAATTGTTCTGATATCTATAAAGAATTGAAGCTGCCAAAATAAATTAATGACTCGATTAAAAAATTTATATGTCAAAAAATAAATGTAGTCATTATTAGTAATTGATCAAATGTGACAAAAATGTGTATTTTTGTTTTAAGCCACTTAAACATTATTTATTGCTTTGTATCCCTATATATGTACTTTTCCATTTATTTGTTTGTAATTAATAATCGTACTTGAAATTGTTTTTAGTAAATGAACTGGAAAATTCATTAATTATATTATTAGTCATTCCATTTATTGAAATAATTGACATTTTATTGTATTGTATTGTGTTTTGTTTTTCTTTCTTTTCTTTATATTTTTTTCAATTGTCAAATTTCACAAATAAGGAGAAAAGAAGAGAACGGTGCAGACAAGTTCAAGTAAAAGTCCACCAAACACTTTTCCTTGTTCAAGAATAAATGATGAGGATGAATGATGAAATAATCAAATAAAAAAACAACTGTTTATTTCTAACATAAATGTACCTACCCAAACTGTGTGAGATCAAAGTAGATTGTCTAAAAAATAGAAAAAATACACAAACCACCACAAACCTAAAAAAATAACATGGTCTTTTGTAAACTTTGCTTACACATTTTCTCTCTTTTTCTATCATTCTGGGATAATTCCGACATAATTTAATTTCCTTGTTCTCCTGTTGTCAATCCGTTTCAATCAATAACTGGGTCCTAACAGCCTGACACTTAGGAAACAAAAAAATGGTGTATATTTGAGAGATCACAAATTATCAATTCACAACAGGACAACCAGCATCCATGCAAAACCATTTAATGCCCTTGATATCTAACAAACACTATTCTTTGATAGTGATCAAGTAGACACGACACATCATGTACAAACATACAAGAAACTGTTCGTTGTAAGAGGATACTTATGAGTCAGTTGATCACAGTTTACCACCAGTACTCAGACACTTCAAATCTACTGGATAATTGTCATAATAAATGTCAATATAGTAATAACACCATGAGACCTTTAATAAATTATGATTTTCTTTTGAACCGTAGAGAGGTAGGGTGCGGTGTAATACTGTGATAAAGCCAAAAGTTTTTGCCAGGTTCAGTCTGAAACAAAAAATGTTTTGTACTTGTGTTAATACCCAAAGAATGTGTGCTGATAATGTCTCTGTCCTTATAGTTGACAGCCATTCCACTAGAGGTCACTTTCACATATGATTACAGTAGATTGATTGAGTCTCCTGGAGTTTCCAGTCAGGTCTGAGCACCGGTGAGTCATAGCACCATACAGGAGCACGTACACAGTAGCAGGGACTAAGGTAACACTTTAAAATAAGCACCAACAGTACGGTTAAAGTTCAGTCATAAATGAATGGAAGCCCATTTCTGCCAAAACGCAAAGGGTAATTTAAGTTTATTAAACAGACTTAGTAATTAGATAGAGTAATTTCTCATTATAGATAAAATTATGTCATATTAACCAATTATTTTGAGATGCAAGTTTGTCTATATGACTTGGCCCTGTTTGGCTTTTACTTTTTTTCCATCTCATTTTTAAATTTTGTGATATTAAGTCATTATTTTGAGAACATGTTCTCATTATTTTGAGGCAACTAAGTTATGTTAAGATATGTTATTTTCTTAACAAAATAGTTTCTCATGATCATGACTCAAATTATTATAACGTGATGACTTTTTAAATATTTTTCTTTTCTTTTACTGGAGGACATGGGCTTCCATATAAATGACCCACAACGCCATTGAATCAGCAATTGCTTATCATCACAAAAAACACTCTTGAGCAGCAGGCAGAAATTGTGCAGTTTTCAGTTACAGACCAGCTCGACTGTATTCAGACACATTTTTTTTTCAGTCAAGTTATGTGATGTGATGAGGTGAATGAAGAGAATTGTTGAGCTGAAACCTGATCATGCCTGGCTTATTTTACTTTCAGAGCAGATAAAATGTCTCAGGTCTCAGGTCAGAGTTTGTCGCTCCGTGTTGATCCTTGCAGTCTGTGATTTGTTAGTTCTTAGTCTCCAGTGTTTCAGCAGTAACATCAGCAGCTCAGACAGGGGCTCAGACGGGAAAACATCAGGCTCAGCTGGTGGTCCTGAACATGTCAGGGCTTCTCAGATAGGTTTTACGTAGCTGCCAGTCATATTGATTCAGTGTGGACTGTATTGTGAAGGAAAATCATATGTTGTGGCACTATTTTTTTGCTCAGAGGCAGTTTGTAAACAGCTTTATGCAAGTGGACAAAGCACTAGTGGATCTTTACCCCAACCAAGACAGGCTTATGAGGTTTTATGGACCTAATCCAGTGATTACCAGCCAGTCTTGCTCTTAAGGAGCTAATCAGAATCCATTTAACCATCTTAGTCCAACATTTTGTATCTCCCTACGGGAAAGTGGTGGTTTTTGTAGTGCCTTGTCTTCCACCTAGAAGGCACAGGATGAATACATAGCTGCGGTGAGAAGGGGGTTGGCACTGAAGATTGAGTATGCTGTTCCTATAAGTGAATCACTCCTGACTGGCTCGTCTCTTCTCCAGCTTCATTTTGAGTTCCTCATTGAGTGCTGTGGAAAGACAGAAGAACCCCATCGTGTTAGGCCTCTTTTATCTACGTGTTGCTATATGAAGTGATCTGAATTCTGCACCGTCTACTCACTCTGTGCGAGAGGAGAAGGAGAGAGGATGAGCCGTCTCATTGGGTTGGTGGGCGAGGCCGGGACTGGTGAGGTCAGGATACGGCGGTCGGGGGCAGGGGACCTGGACAGGGGGCTGCCGGGCCAACGATCTGCATTAATCAGAATAAAGGCAGTGATTGTTTTTAGTCTGTCTGCGACTGTCTGCATGTTGTTCAAGTGACTGAGACAAACCTTGTTTTGGAGGCAGGGCAGGAACCTTTGGCAGGGGGCTGGAGGGGGCAGTGTGCAGGATCCTTTCTCCGTTCTCATCATTGGCAGAAACGTATGCTGAGGACACAAACAGTGGTCAGCCTCATTGAAAACGTATAGCAAGGCAACAAAAGAATCTTGAGAATATGTGTGTGCTGCATGGTCGCCTCACTGATATTCTCTTCATAAGGCTCCTCCAGTAGGAAAGGCTGTAGAGTGCCTGCTGTCTTCTCTACCAGAGCGTCGATTACCTCATGAAGTGTAGCACAGGGAATCTGGAAAAGGGAATCTGTTTTATTATGCTGGTCTGACGATGCTGTTAACATACAGTCTGAGATATTGCTGATTGCTATCATCTCAAAGCTGCGTTCTCGAATGCTAGGGCTTTTATCACCATCATGTCACCTAATTTGACAATAAAAAGTTAGATTGATGCATCCCTTAAGGTTTCTCTCATAAAAACACAATCATGATTTTACATTAAACACTGAATAATTCTATCTTAAGAAATGTGGTAAGGTGTAAGATGTTTCTGCAAGTATGAAGCACTCACTGGATTTTCTACATCAATGACATAACCACCTTGGTCCCTCTGAGTGACACGGTAATGTCTGAACACTGACCTTAAGCAGAAAAGAGAAACACAAAGCTGGTAATATTTGCAGTGAATGTTGTTATTGTCTCTGATATCTGCAGCTGTGATGCTCAGATGTTCAGCAGGTGTTTACCCGTTGAGGTCCTGCCGAGTCGTGACAGCCAACGAGCACCCATCTCTGCCTGGACGGAGCAACATGTTACCACAGTCTGGGTGTCTCTCCAAAAGGACTTCAGCCTCCGTTCGAGACACTGGTCGAAAACACCTGCATGCCACACAAATGACTAATGGTCACAAAGTCACACTTTAAAGGTACTATAGCTGCTGTGCATCCTTTCAATGAGAACTCACGGGGGGATCTCTCCTACTAAAGGTACGGAGAGTGGCGAGGGGGGTGCACGTGTGGGAGTGCGGGTTCTCCGTCTGGATCTTTCTTTGTCCACCACCTCCTTCAGCATCTGCAGCTGGCCCGGCAGCAGTGTGAGACAGGAGGGCACATTCAGCTGTGATGGGACAGAGGGGAGGATATTTTTAAGATTGCACAAGAGAGAGACAGATTGATGCAGGTGTGCAAAAGATGAATATTTACATCTACAACGGAGTAGAGGAAACCTTTCCACAGCTCCCTTGATTCCAAGTTGGGGGCCTGGGAAAAAAAAGACAACAGCACTGTTAGAAGTTGCAAAAAGTCTTAATTTTTATGCATGAGTGTGTGTGTGTGTTAGTGTTACTGTGAGTTTGGTCTCTCCATCCTTCATGCGCAGGATGAGTCTGGCCGCCTCCAAGTTTCTGTCCCGGCTGCAGTCGTCCTTTAGGGACACAAACCCACCAAGGTCCAGCTTCTCCACATACTGTTACACACACAAACATGCATCAGTGCCAACACGTTGTGATGCACGAACAACAAAATGCATACTGTATAGTGTGAAACTTACATGACTGTCCTTGGCGTTATTGAAGAAATACAAAGAATTCCCACACAGACATGTCCACAGTCGCTTGGATGCCTGTCAAACACACAAATAAGCAGAATTGAGAAATTAGCTTCTGTTTTTTCCTACGTCTGTGTAATGGATATTTCCCTTTTTATAACCCTCACATGTCCTGTCCCAAGAGATGAATAGGAAGTGAGCCCCAGCTGCTGTCAATCTGTGGACATGGATCAGTGAAATACCCTGCACCTGAGCCGGCTCACATTACATGTCTATATTGCATTAAAATGAGCCTAATGACATGGTTGGCCTAGGGGGAGGGTATCACATTCTGTAATTCTCACATTATAACATGCAGAAGAGCTATTGAGGGAAATTGCCAATTTCACTGTATGTAACTATATTTGAGCTATTGTAAATAATCTCCAGTGAGAACATGTCACAAGATGGGGATTTCTCTGTGTCAGCACTGGATTCTGGGTGATGAAAATGCTTGGCAGACATACTGTATGTGACACAGATGCCTATTATTGAGATACAGTCACAAATCGTTCAAGGGATTTAAATGACGTGCAATGTTGACAGCGATCGGGCTTCCATGATTCATGCATCTGATTCGGACATAAATTGTTCCACGCTTTCCCTGTCAGATTATTACAAAACCAGACTGAACAGCACAACAAATCTGTGATCCGCTATGTGAAACAATCCCCACCAGCACCAGTTTACAGCCTCGCCTCGCCCATCCTAACACAATAAGGAAGTTGACAGCTCTGTGGGAATGGGGGATCAGCCGGTGTGCGGTGCACACACGTCCACTGACCACCGCTACAGACAGCATGCATTGGAAACAACATGGCAGTGCATCGGGCGAGCCTACCTTTTCTTTCGGTCCTCGCTTTTCCAGGTATCCTTCATAGTAGCAGGGCGGGAGCTGCGCCCGGGGTCCCCCTGGCCCTGAGCGCTGCCTGACGGGTGCAGCCGCCATGAGTGTCGCTGGCTGGGCACCGATCGAGGACAAAGGGGCGCTGAGTAATTCGGGGAGTGACACGCCTTCCCCGATGAGATAGTGCTGTGGCAATAATCCAACAGCTGGCTTGTGTAGCCTGCTGTGTCTGGGGATCATGCAGACGGGTGCTTGTGCAGATTAGAAATTGGATGGTTAGGGGGAAAATGTCCAAATTATAGAGATGTTTATTTAATTTAAAAAAGAGCAGTTGTGCAAATATATATATGGATGGATATAAATATAAATGAGGTGCATGCAGAAAGAGATAGCCCTATGGTTCTGATATTTTCTGCATTACTTTATGAGTAAATTGTATTCATTTAAAACAATTTAGTTACAGGGCTGTAAAGACACAATGGGAGCCAAATTACTTATTTAATATTTATTTGAAGAAGCGAATGAACAGCATCCATTCCCCTTTACATAGTAGCAAAAATATACAATACACAGAAGATTACGCTTAGTACAGAGGTAATCCATATATCCTAAAGATAATCCAGGATAATCCCACTTTTAGTCTCCCCACAGTGTCACAGTTGAAAATGAAGGCATTGCGTAAGACACTGAAGCTGTAATGAAGACACATGCAAAGCAGTTACATTTTAACACAGAAAATTCCATTAAGATTGTGCATAATAAAATAAAGCTTTAAAGTCTGGTAATACTTCATTGATCGATATTGCAAAGTCGAGACACTCATGGTTATGGATGCAATACGAGCCATCACAGAATGTAGTGTTGCAATAAATGTCAGCTGCAGCATTCAGACAACTATTTTAGGTGTGACAGCAGCCGCATATAAAAATTGATCTTAGCCTTTTGTTCCACAACATTATTCATCATCAATATTATACAAGCTGCATAATAGCTCAACCTGAACCTCTGACCCCTTTCTCCTCTCTCAAACTCCAGGCTTTTGATTTAATGTAATGAGGCATGAAACCCACACCTGAACCACACAGTTGCTACTCAGCACAGCCGAAGACCCTGGCCCTACACATGACACGAATAGCATAGGAGACATGCAAACATAACATTTAAGAGGCACATACTACGATAACAATGAGGAGATTATTCCAGGAGACTCTAGAGGCACCATGGGATCAGGATGGGGCAGATAATGAGAAAAGGGGGTAGGGGTACAGGGGCAGGTGGTGAATAAAGACCAGTGGGGGAGGGAGGGCATAATCCACTGCTGTGTGCCCTTCCCTGCTCAAAAGACCTGTCTGTTCCGCTCCCGGTTTAAACACAGATGAGTGGGGAGGGAGGCGGTCTAACAAGGGGATCATGACAAGAAGAGAAAGTTGGTATTTTAGGGAACAGTAAAAACCCTCCCAGTTCATAGTCAGCTTGTAAAAGACTTAATTGAAACTGAAATCCGCCATTGTGCCTTCCTCATTATTAGTAAATTCTGTACACAATAGTTTGTAGATAGTTATGGGGCATTCTCTGTCAGGTCGGGTACACAGTTTCAGCCTGAAAACTGAGGCAGGTACAACAACACCCAACACACATCAGATTAATTTCCATGCTCCAAATTAGAGGGTAGAGTATAAAAGCCAAGCTTACTCCAGCGCTATTGGGGAATCACTGAGTGAAAATTCAACGACAAACAGTTGGGTAAAAGCCCACAAAACATTGTGAGCGACACTGCCAGCAGTATCAACACAGCCTGAGAAAACAGAGGAACTGGAGGATACTTATGGCTTTGGTATAATGCTGCAAAATATTTGGGGTGGGGGTGAATCATGTTACATTGTTGTGTGTTGCACTCTAATGGAAACAGATGTCTGCTTTTCTTCTTTAAAATTTGAAGTACATAGAAGGGAAAACATGATTTTTGCAGATAATCATCTGAAACACTTTTGAGCAGCATTGAGGTTATATGAAATATGTTTCCTTTTAATGATAAACAGCAGTCTCCTCCAATGTGGGAAATCAACTCTAAGAGTAGAAAGTGGAGTGCAGTGAGACACATTGGAAGGACTGTAGGCGAATTAAACAATTTAAAAATGGAATCAATATGAAACAGTTTCTTTGGTCTCGAATAAACTGCCGTTTATAAAACTGCTACAGTTTCCCTTATGAAAGACCAGTCAGCAATGTCCCATGCTGACTGCCTCCAGTTAGTTTTACATTTTTATATATATTTAAGAAAAAAATCTACACTTAAACATAACACAAGCCACCCGTAGTGGATTTGGTAAGAGATAATAAAGGCCCGCATATCAGAGCCACTCAAACCAGCAGCTAACAATGATCTGTGGGACCACCAGGTGGCAGTAGAGGACAGTCTGAAACATCGACAGAAGGCTGTGCGTCCTTCATGTCGACTAACTAGTTCATGATGACAACAGTACAAGAGCCTCAAGGCACAGAAGTGAAAACTGGGAGTGTAGAGAACAGTGTTTGGAAGAATGCATGCATATACCTTCATGTGTTTAGTACCAATATGAACAATACATAGCACAAGATATGTCATCTTGTGAATATAAAATAGGTTAAGATTTAATAATAAAGCGGTTGCACTTCTTAGTGTTTGTGGATAGTGCTGGGCATATCATTACAGAGGTCATTTTCTCATGATCTTTCTTCATCAGTCCCAGTGATGGAGGTGTTGTGTACAAAGTGCACAGGTGCATATAGACTATGAATGTAAATACTCGGGATATGGTAAATGCACCTAAACATTATGTTCTACTGATGGTTTTTAAAAATCAATTATATCTTGACATAATTTGACAGAATAAAACAGCTTTTTACCCAAAAAACTTCTTGGTATGAATAAGGTCCCTGTTTTGAGATGTTTATCCTTAAATTCATTTAATAGAAAGATAACCTTTGGTTATTAAGAGTTGATAATCCACTACCATCCTACAGAGGCACCAGTATTTCAACATAGTTGTTGGGGAAGTATCCTGTTCTACCGCGAATGCTTCCTTCGATCCAGTTCTCGTCAATACGACTGACCAAGGTGATGATGTCGCCCTCGTGGAAGCCCAGCTCTCCCTCGTTCTCTGGCTCAAAGTCATACAGGGCTTTACAGCATGGCTCAGCTGCAGAGAGACATGCATCAAGTAGAGAGATGCAAGAAGGGAGAAAGAACAAATGTTGTCATTTAGTGAAAAATATTTGATTTCCCTTCAATAAGATTAGTATTTCCTGTGTCACCCGTATGTTTTCCAATAGGACTCTGAAATGGACCATAAAAGCAGTTGAGAGGATGTATAGGTTAGTCATCAGTATGGTAAGGAAGAATCCTTCTGAAGCTCAAGAACAAAATCAATTTACTGACATGTTTCAGGACATTATTTTCTCCTGTTTCACTGAGGTGAAGGATATTAGATTCACCCCTGACTATGTCTGTAAAATGACCCATATGCCACGTTGCGATTTATTCTTGAGTTTCAGAAGCTTCATCAGTTAGTGAACAGGCATACATGCAGATACATACAATTCAGCAAAATCATGAATGCAAATATTCTTGTTACTGTTTCAGTTCTGGTTGACATCACAGTCAGTTATCACTTAAAACAATGCTGGAACATGGTTTGCTGACATTTCTATGTATCTGCAGCCTTGGTCAAACAGAATAATTCCACTTTAACAATCCCTGTCTTGTTCTGGTGACCTGACAGACTGGACCCAACAAACACCATTCAACTATATTAATCAAATGCTTGATCATCACACAGACATGCATACACCTCTCTGCCACAGAGTGCTCACTCTGCTAGAGTGAGTGAAAGTGGTGGAACTTTCTAGTTTTGTGTAAGTGACACGTCATCTTCATCTGTCTCACTCACGCGGTCTGTTCTTGATGGAGGTTCTTTGGAAGGATGGACCTGCATATTGTGTTTGGGCTGGTAATGCCACAGAAGGAAAGATACATCAGTCTGAAGAATGGGATGAC
The DNA here is from genome assembly GCF_030273125.1 of Centropristis striata. NCBI lineage: Eukaryota > Metazoa > Chordata > Actinopteri > Perciformes > Serranidae > Centropristis > Centropristis striata. Next base: position 13,943,518 of record NC_081527.1, on the reverse strand, counting down.
TAACACACATGCCTTCTTGGGAGTAGGCCACACACACACACACACACACACACACACTATAGAAAAGTAAGCTTACCAGGAGAGTAAGCTGGGGGGGTTGTTGCAGCTGGCGAGTATCCTCCATTAGAGTTTTCTACCTCTCCATAGTCAAAGGATGGTCTGGGTTTAGGTGTGTATTGCTGCCTTGGACGAGACTGTGCGTCAGTCACCCTGCATACAATCAGAATCAAAAACATCAGCTCTCTGAGTTCACAAGTAGGGTATGCATTAATACAGACACAGGCAGGTTGAACAAAGAGATCTGAATTAATTTACTTGTGAGTTATAATCCAATTACTTCAAAATAAATTGTTAACAACAAACATATTTTCTAATGTGGGAATATGGATTATATAAAAACTAAAAAAACAAATAATTCTAAAGTCTATAAATATCACAAGTATTTGTACTTAGCATGAGTTGCCCCATGACATTCATTACTAATCAGATGGGTAAAACAAATTTGGTACTGCTGAATCATCCCTTGTCACGAGTCAGAGGAAACAGCCTCAACATACAAAAGGCATGCCATCTTCCACAAATAGTCACAACACTGACCTTTTTCTCAGTTTGTCAGAAAGCTCCTCCAAGATCTGCGAGGCCTCTCTGTGGTACTGCAGCATAGACTCCACAAAAGAATTCAGCTGACTCACCTGCTCCACCTACATGCACACAAAAGTCTATTTTAGAACGAGACCAAACACTTAAACAACAGTGGTCCTTCAGAGGATTCTTTACCGGTTCCTGGCCATCATCATTCTATTTGTTTATCATTACGTCATAGCTGTTTATCACAACAACTTTACTCTGGAATATCTCATAATGACAGGTATGAATCCCGTAAATGCCAAGCAAAACAGGTTTGACAAGCTCACACTCCTGCAAGTCACTGTGAAAAAAACCCAAGACATGACACCTGACACATTACTATTCTTAAAGAGGTAACATGGTGCTTCTAGCTGAGAAGCTGTGAGCAGAAAGGAACATGCATTTACAATTCAAGTAGAAATAGAGATACGAGCCAGAATCCGGTAACCTACAGGCACATTAACAATAATATTTGTCAACTATATTTCATACAATTGTACTGGTGATTTTCTTAATTTGGCCCTCTATTTTGAGTTTGTATAACTCATTCTTTTTTTTTCTTGGCATTTTTGCTTTATTGAAAGTGATAGATAGAAAGGGGGAGACAGAGGGGAGGACATGCGGCAAAGGGACCTCAGGTCGGATTCGAACCCGGGTCCGCCGCAGGAAGGACTCAGCCTTAATGGTATGCGCTCTACCAGTGTGAGCCACCGGGACGCCCCCAGTGTAACTCATTCTTAAGGGCATAAAAATAATTCATTACATTCATTTACCATTATATTATATGCCAATTCAACCCAAGCTTCAGTAGTAATTTACACTGAATACCCAAATATTTGCTTGTTCTGGATGTGTAGCTCAAGAAGCTCCCATCGCTCATCTGCATGTAAAAGTCCAGTGCAGTGTGGAGGGGGACCAGGCTAAGTTTCCGTTTAGTTTCGACAGAAAACCACAGTTGAATCTGCAGCCTACATCTATTTTTTTCAGCTCGACATAGTTGAAATGGAGCAGCAATATTGGTTGCAAGAGCAAAAAGTTTGTGGTCAACCAGTTTCAGTGTTTGCAGTTTTATAAACAAGTCCAGTAGGTTTGAATGTGCCATCTGTAATTCAAAGTAAAGCAAGACTAGACTACACGTTACTCACATCTGTTTCCAGCAGGTTGTGCATGGACGATTCAGCCATTTCTTTGGACTCATGGAACTTCTCCAGGGCCTGTCTGAGCTCTTCATCTGGGATTTTACCTTGACGTTTCTTTTTATAATCATAGTCGAGGCGGCGGCCCTCCAGCTTCTTAAGGTGGTGCTGAGGGGATGAAAGAGTTGGGATACAGAGATCATTTTTTGTCCAAGATTTTCACTTGTTTATGATAGTTATAAAACACAAGACACACAACCACATTGACTGCGGAGCTCATTAGTCATTGCCGGGGCACACCACCTCTTTGATTCTACCTGAATGTCTTTGATATCCTTCTCTGCAACAGCCTGCAGTGGGTCAATAAAGTTCTGCTTCACATCAATATCCAGAGAGTCCTTGACCTCAGCCATCTTCTTCATTGAGTCCCCGATGTCTATTAGCGCCCCACCTGCAGTACACATACATGCACAATACCAGCATTAGGGAGTGTGGGACATTGTGAGGCATGTTTACTGACCAGATTAATCGACACCCCCTGAACAAACACACACTATATGTACAGTACATTATTTACACCCTATATTTCATACTCCCTCCACTGTTCTTACCAAAGTTATTGTCCTCGCCCATATCCAGTCCATACTTAGTCATGCACTCCCCCAGGAGTCCCTCAGGCTGGGGGTAGCCTGGACTCTTGACCTGCCCACGCATTTTGGACACTGTGTTGAGCATGGAAAGCTTAGCTCTGGTTGCCGGGTTGGGCTGGAGGTACTCTGATGTTTTGTTGAGGACCTCCACCACTGCTTTGCTGGTAATATCTGCTTTCTAGTGGTACAAGTTAGAGAGACAACAACTTATGCATTATGTGTGTGCACATGCTGAGTTGCTTGCCTCTGAGAGTTTGAAAACTTGGATGATATCATTTAACTTTCAGTAAAACTAAATAACTTATTGTAATTCTACATGTTTATTACAGATGTATTTTAAAATGTATGTGTTACCCTCTCGAGGTCCTTGAAGTCTTCATCCAGTTTGGTTCCCTCTGCACCTCCAACCTTCTCACTCACCATCTGTGAACACAGAGAAACCAGAAAAATGAAGCCGACTGATGGGTGAACAGTTTAAGGATTCCACATTTCGTGCTTAACCTGACAAACTAGACATGGTCATATAAGAATATAAAATATTGATTAACCCCTTGAAATTTGTATTTATAATATGAGTTTACTGGCTTCCACTGTATTTGCAAGTGGGAAGTCAACTTCAGAACATCATTACTGGAATTGATCAGCAGTTTGCTCAAGGCTTGAGTCTGACCTTCTCTATCTGTTTTTCAAACTTTAATGGATATTTAACTATTCTCACCATATTTTTTTCCAGGTCTGGTTAACAGAATTCTTAAATTCCAAGACATACCCATGTTTTCCATCAGTGGAGGAAAGTTAAGTCTGAATGAGGAAATGAATGCTGAAAACTTGACTTCTTTAGTGAGAGCCTCCCTTACAGAAGGAATTCTACCAAGGGTTTTCTTTTTTTCCACTGGGTCAGCACACACATTGCAGTTTCCTACACTACAACCACATCCATGGATACTTTTACTAAACACACATGCTAACTTCATCTTTGCCTCGATTCATATCCTGACTTACACATGGCACATACGTTCTCCATTCCTCATCCAGAGCAACACACTCTAAAATCCAGTGCAGTTGGCTGGCAGGCCAAACAGAGACCCATTGTGCATGCGTTTTCTCATTTGGTTCAACTTGGTGCAGCTGTCGGCACCACACTGCACATAAAACTCTATGAGCAGATGGATCAATCAATCTCTCTCGTTTATACAACACACAGGCTTGGTTAAGTTATTTTGTATGAAGCAGTCAGTGGCTTGGAAAATGCCCTAAGCACTGATTGCCAATTGATTCATGGTATTTAATTTAGCCCCACATGTTCCCCAATTATGAAGTCTAATAAACAGCATTTTAATTGCAATTAATGAATCGCTTGGCGCCAGATGTGGAGTTGCTGCATGTAGATTTGTAAAATTCAAACACAAACACATTTTCAGCACTCCATCTGGCTTTATAATTGCCAGGACATGGTTTTTTTTGTCTTTCATGACTGATAAATCCACTCATCCCTGTGTGACTTTGGTATGTAACCCATCTTGAAAAACTCGAGTTGTAGTTCCAGTTATATGACATTTAGCTTTAGATTATAAAGCTAGACTATACATTTTGTGTGTTAAAATAGGTAAAAGCTTAATCTAAATAAGTCAAATAAATGTGGAGGTTAATAAGACAGTCATATCCACAACATATTTAAAGACTAAAAAATTAGTAGGTTTAGTCTTGTTTATCAACGACAATGATGGTCAAATAAAATGAAACAGTAAGCGCATAATATTAAACACCATGTGCACAGCTTCAGCTATATACGTTTGTTTCACAACTTAGGTGATAGTTCTGTCAAATCACTGATTGAATCAAGTATATTTTTTATGGTAGTGTGGCATGGAGCTTCCTAGGCAACTAACTTACAGAACTGTTTATCTTATCCTACCCTGTCTTTCTTTCCATAGACTGAAATGGCTTGTTGGCCAGGCCTGTGCTAACAGAGGACAGTATGTTCAGCATAGGTCCAGCTATACTGTACGTCCCAATGGGGCTTTTGAGTTGGGAGTTGGCCAACATGACAGGACTGTGGTTTTAGTAGTCAACCTGCACTTATAATCTTATATGGAATATAAGAGTTTCTATGTGCACACCCCTGGTTTGTTGTTACTGCTGCATTGTCAATGTCCTGACTAAAGCGTTGCCTATTTTATTACTTAAGAACTAGAAGCTGGTTTGGGCAGACTATTCACATAACTTGGATTCCATTACACGCCCACAAAGAAAGGAGGCTTCAGTTGTAAGGCAGATGTCATCAAAACACAGGTCACCCGCTTTGCAAGCAATGGCTTGTTGATCATCATGTTTGTGGTGGCCGGTTTGACTTTTAACTCTCTTAAGAGCCAAGAGTATAATTTCTTTCCTAAAAGGGATGAGTGCCATTTGAAATTTGGAAGCACAAGACAAACCTGACTGAATAAATCCAATATTTACAGACTACTTTTAATGTCTGTACAGAATCTGGCAGTGAGACATTTGACTGACAAGTTGTCAAGTCACTTACATTTGAATAAAAATTTGAATTTTGACTTCTCTTATCTTACAGATCCATCTGGCGTCAGTGTAAACTTTTGCTTTCAGTTTAGCATGCATCCTACGCCTGTCACACTGACAGTGTCAAAGGAAATTGGAGATATATGCCAAAATGAGATGTTCAGCAGTGGAAACAGTAATGCCAAAGTAAAAAAACAACAGCCTGGAATTAATACTCAATATGATTGTAAATAATATCAGAGCCTGTATGACTTTATGGATCCTTAGAGATAGATAGATAGATAGATAGATAGATAGATAGATAGATAGATAGATAATGACTTAAATTTAATAAGTTAGCCATGGCTAACAGGCCAGTTTAGTTCTATTGTTAGAAACACAGGCGACACTAAAGGCTGAGAGATGACAGCAAACATGTGTTGTGTAATTGGACATTTAGTACAGTAACAACACATTGACCAATTTGTCTTGAGACAAGTGTTTTGAAAACATTGTGTAATCCAACGCGTTAGAGATAGCAACACTGAACATAACTTTAGGGTATTAACGCTTAAGTGACGACAACCTGCTGCTCAACATCATAACAAAACAGGACGAAACCAAACACTAACCATCACATACCTTATCTCTATCAAACCCGAAACATATCCCTTTAATGCCTGACTTCTGTGTCTATCTTTACTTTGACAAATTAGCGTTGTTCTTGTGCGTTAATTTTAATCAACAATTAACTTATCGTCGAATAACTTAATTTACCCAATGCTGAAGGAAAGTTTTTATAATATAAAAAGTCTGACATTGGAAGTGTTAGGGAAATAGCCATGTTTAATGCTAGCGTCAGTTGTAGTAAAGTTAACTAGCTACGTTACGCTATAAACGTTACAAACGTCAATTTGCGAACTCTCTAGATTAGCGTTAGCCACATTAACGTAACGTGAAGGGTTAACGCTACCTGTTTGACAGTTGTTACTGACTTTATTAACAACTTTTCAGCAAGTTAAATCGTCTCATGTAGCTAGTATACAGCCAAAGAAAAGAGGTTTATCGTGAACTACCTATGTTTTCTACTTTGGTTAATCAGCTAAAGTTAGCTTGAAGCTAGCGTAAACTCGCACTAAAAGTAACGCTAGAGTTAGTTAGCTAGGTTAGCTTGCGTTAGCTAAGCTACCGGCTAATGTTTTTTTAAAAAGTCGTTCTTTTTACCTGACTCGCTTTGTAAAACTGCTTCTTAAATCCTGCGACAGACATCTTGCACTTTCGGTGTTGCCACCTGGACCTCGACGGGGGAAATGTGGTCTAAAAAGTTGCAGGGAGTTTGGAGTTTACAGCACAGACAACAGTCGAGCTACACGTCTTCAAACTTTGCACCGTGGATGTAAAACTTGCTAGGCAACCACAGTTTCCTGGCCCCAGCTTCAAGTGGGAGGCTCCATCCTGGTGGATAAAGTGGGTCAAACACACACACACTCACACACAAACATTAACATTCTGAAATATTTGGCTATTAATGTCCTTTAAAAAAAAATGTCAAAAAATCTTTACCATGCCATGTTGGTATCAGTTTTTTCAGCGTTACCTCACCTATATGTCCTGATAATTAATTTTTAACTTTGACTTACTTGATAAAAATTTTGAGACCAAAAGAAACAAAAGAAAACATAAAATCTGATCTTGAAAATTATATTTCAATACACAGAATTTTAAATGTTGCAAATATGAATCAAGGATGCAAATATTACATATAACAGGTAAAACTAGAAAATTTCCTCTGGGGAAATTCTGAAAGGGCCACGGGGGCTACTGCCGGTCTGTGTACACTATGATGAGAACCTTCAGAGATTTCAAACTATGCCCTTTAACCTCAAAATGTGTGTGTGTGTGTGTGTGTGTGTGTGAGTAAGTGTATTTGTGTGTGTGTGTGTGCAGCGAAAATCGTATAAAGTAACCTGTGTGTGTGTGTATGTGTGTGTAATTAAAATCACATAAAGTTACCTGTGTGTCTGTGTGTGTCTGTGTGTGTGTTTTTGAAGCATGTGTGAGGAATGTGCGCGTTTACGCCCGTGTGTGTATCTGTAACTGTAATCACATCAAAGATCAAAGGCAATCAGATCAAAGCAATCAACTGAATTAACTGACACCTGTTCCAGTGAAAGCAGAGGTGGACAGACTGCAATTTCTGTCCTCGAACAGAAAGCATTTTTGGCAAAACCATAATACCTATCATTGATCCGACTTCACTTTGAGCGTCCTGAGTTCTTCCTGAACGTCTACATATGTTTTTTTTAAAGAAAAATGAAAAAATAGCTTTGTTAGAGCGACCTAAAAAAACTTTTTTTTTTCAGAAATCTTCCTGCGTTTTTAATATGGGAGCCAATGAGGCTGTTGATGGGTGTTGATGGCACATCTGTGCATCGTACGCCCAAACTATAACTCTGACAGCTTTACCAGAGGATTGTGAGTGAGAAGACAAATTTTCCTACGTTTCTATGTAAAATGATTTCTGTAGAGTGGAATTTGCGGCCTGGAGCGCAGTTTTCAAATTTATTTTTTGACAATTTTTTCTCTCCCTCTACACTCTGGCGATGATGTCACACACTGTGACACGAACATTCCGTGCAATACACACCCATTATAATCTCAGAATTTCTCCAAAAATGATCATGGTCATTGAACAGGGATTGATAAAAAACTATATGACCTATCGAAACGTGGATTGATACACCAATACACAAGACTTGTGTCTACTGTTTAAAGTTTAAATGGAGTCTCTAGGTGAAATTATGCCGGAGAAGTAGACGTTTAAAAATCTCCAATTATTGCTCTTTTTCGCTCATTTTTTGTCGGCCGTCCCATTCATTTCAATGCAAAATTTTGGGCAGTTTTTCGCGACTTACATCGCGAAAAATTCGTATTCTGTAGAGAAAAGTAATAGCACACAGATCAAACCGCACGTTTTGATATATAATTTGTCCTGCAACTCTTCAAGTTGTAGGACTAGTAGCGGGACGAAATTGCGTCCGGAAGAGGAAGAAGAAAAAATCCACAGTATAACAATAGTGCTCGGGGGCACTGGTCCCTACAGCTATTGCTGTATGGGACCAGTGCTCGGTGCGATTGCCCCGAGGCCCTAATGAGGATAATCTCTAGTTCTATATTTTTATACTAAATATATTTGACATTGTCTCCGATTTTACTTGGTCGAATATAATCAAAAAAAAAAAATCTGGTGTGGAGTTTCAAGCCAGAACTTTAGAGGGAAGCTGATTGCAAGGCTCGACGTTGCTTAATTTTTTATCTCTTCGCGTCATGAAGAAGTAATGTGCCTGTGATTTCATGGACTCTAGAGGGTTAATCATGCAGCCAAACATCCTTCTTTGAAAAATAAAATAATTCATTAATTGCTGACTTAAACTGAGACATCCATTAACACCATAAACATTTCTGTGTTTTGCTGCAGTCTACTTTTGATTTATAGCAAACCATAGAAAAATATTAATGAGTCTCTAGGAAGTGTTAGTTATTTAACTAGAGATGCATATTTTGGATTTTTTTCAATCAATACCTATATCTGCTTCTCATTCAACTGCAAATTTTAAGGTACTTTAAGAAATTCATAATATGTATTTTGTACACATTTAAGAGCAAGAAAGATGTATCATTTAATATTCCATATCTCTGACCTTTTAAAAAGGGGGACCGGAGGGTGTGTTCCAATTACCGTGGAATCACACTGCTCAGCCTCCCCGGGAAAGTCTACTCCAGGGTGCTGGAAAGGAGGCTCCGGCCGATTGAAGGCCTACGGCTGTGTCCCTCTGGGAGTCTTGTGGGGGGTACTGCGGGAATATGGGGTACCGGGCTCGTTGCTACGAGCTATCCGGTCCCTATATAACCAAAGTGAGAGCTGTGTCCGCATACTCGGCATACCCGGTGGATGTTGGCCTCCGCCAGGGTTGCCCCTTATCTCCCATTCTGTTCATGGTTTTCATGGACAGGATCTCAAGGCGCAGCTGGGTGGATGAATGGATCCAGTTTGGTGACCTAAGAATTGCATCTCTGCTTTTTGCAGATGATGTGGTTCTACTGGCCTCATCAGACCGGGACCTCCAGCACTCATTGGGGCAGTTTGCAGCCAAGTGCGAAGTGGTTGCGATGAGAGTCAGCACCTCCAAGTCTGAGGCCATGGTTCTCTGCCGGAAAACGGTGGACTGCCCCCTCTGGGTGGGGAGAGAGGTACTGCCTCAAGCGAAGGAGTTCAAGTATCTAGGGGTCTTGTTCACGAGTGAGGGTAGAACAGAGTGTGAGATGGACAGGCAGTTTGGTGCGGCGTCAGCAGAAATGCGGGCGTTGTACCGGAACGCCATTATGAAGAAGGAGCTGAGCCGGAAGGCAAAGCTCTCGATTTACTGGTCCATCTATGTTCCAACCCTCATCTATGGTCATGTGCTTTGGGTAGTGACCGAAAGAATGAGATCGCAGATACAAGCGGCTGAAATGAGCTTCCTCCGTAGGGTGGCTGGGCTCAGCCTTAGAGATAGGGTGAGGAGCTCAGACATCTGGAGGGAGCTCGGAGTAGAGCTGCTGCTTCTTTGCATCGAAAGGAGCCAGCTGAGGTGGTTTGGGCATCTGGTAAGGATGCCTCCCGGGCACCTCCCGTTAGAGGTGTTCCGGGCACGTCCAACTGGTAGGAGGCCCCGGGGAAGACCCAGAACACGGTGGAGGGATTATACCTCTCGCCTGGCCTGGAATGCCTCGGGGTCCCCCAGGAGGAGTTGGACGTTGTGGCTGGGGAGAGGGATGTCTATGCCCTGCATAGCCTGCTGCCCCTGCGACCCGGCCCCGGATAAGTGGTGGAAAATGGATGGATCTCTGACCTAACCAAATCTAAGTGACATCACTAACACAAGACACAAGAAAATTGTCTTTTGTTTACCATTCTCTCTAAGAATTCAAATTAAATACTTTGACGTAATCTGTCCAATCATACAAGTCAATGCATTTTTGTTTTTAAAAACCTACTGTATTGGAGGGTGTAGATGCTGCATTTATTTAGTCAAAGCAATGGCTTCGTACTATCGGCAGATATTTTACTTGCGATAGTTTAAATGGTAAATGGGGTGCACTTATATAGCGCTTTTATCCGCTTTACACTACACATTACACTCATTCACCCATTCACACACACATTCATACTGGTGGCCAATCATTTATTGGTACTGATATACATGTTGGATTCCTATTTTTAACTTTTTTGTCAATCACAATTTCCAAGTCAAAGTTTTTAGTCAGTCTGAGAAAACTACATTCACTGAGGAACTCTTTGGGAAGGGATTGACACTCCAGAAAAAAATAAAAAATTTAAAAGAACTTAGGTTAATCATTTTTTGCCAAACCACTTTTTCCAAGGTAGACTAGAACTTTCACGTTCAGCTGTAGAGGTTAGGCTATGATTTGACATTTAGTATTTATATTGGAGACAAGCAGCAAATCCTCATATTGAAGAAGCTGCAACCAGAGAATGGTTACGTAGTGGTCAATGGATTTTTTGTCAACTAATGACATGGAAGGGAAACGGTATGCAAACAATACAAATGCTAGTCTGTGATTCAAAATGGTTATAGGTTTTGACTATTTACAATTGCAGGATTTAGAATATCAGATTAGTGATTTTAGAAACTGATTAGGAGATTAGATAATTTCTGTGAGTTTCTTTTTCAGTGCAAGTTTACCCTTGTTCATTTGACAACCTCCACCACAAGGCGTCATATAGTCAAATTCCTGGCAAATCTGTTTAGAGCACTTGCATGTGTTAATAAAAAATATAAATGTTACTGGGGTATCGATAATGTATCACAAAAGAGAGCGATATTTATAATTTGTCCCACCCCTAATATCAACATGAAAGCCAAATTCAAGTTCAAATAAGACTCAACAAAACATTTCAAAAGAAAAAGAAACCATTTATTACATTCTTAAAACCACATATAATGTATCCCATTGGACAACAATATATATCGAGCTGTGTAACTCAGTTACTCTTGGACTAGTAATATACCTCTTGTACATTTTGTCATACAGGGAAAGAGAAGGGAGACAAACTATTCTTTTTTTTGTTTGTACCTAATCTTTCTTCAATTAAAAAAAATAGATCACTGACTTTACAAGACAAAAGTGGAGACACAAAGAAAAAGGTGGATAAAAGACTGACAAATAAATGAAAATCACAGCAAAAAGAAACATTAAACCCTAATAATGAATTCATCTTTAACTCTAACTGATTTAGTCGTTGTTGTTTTTTAATTCCTATGTCTTGTAAATTTGATGTCACAATATTAGGACAAACGGGAAGGGCTTTGACACTTTGTGAGTAACATTCACAAAAATAGAACTTACTTCCACAGTGATTATGGTAATGGGTCTCATCTTAGGTGCAAAGGTGTGAGGAGCACGAGGCTAAACGACGACACTGGTAATAAAGGGACAAGAGACCACAGCTAGCTCCCTGAGCGGCAGGTCCTCAGACTCTGCTCAAGAACTTCACAGCACCCCGAGTAAGACATTATCATCATCAACATCATCATCATCATCATCATCACCATCATATCAACCTTCAGAGAGCATGTTAATTATGTACATGAAAAGTGTAAACAGTTATGGATGATCTTGTGTGACGGATATGGAATAAAAAAAATATTTAAAAAAATAACCAAAACAGATTGACTGAAAAATTAAGTCTTACTGGCATTGGGGCCCAACTCAAGGGGGCAGCTGGTAGCTCTGTCTGGCCTTAGAATAGTGTCCAGTGAGGAAGAGGAAAGTATAAGTGCTTGGTGTTTGGACAAGTGTTGGGTTTGGGACTAAAGGAGATAGGAACAGCAAATGTACAAAATAATACAGTTGCTCCAACCAGCAAAGGAGGGTTTATGATACATATTATGGATCATCGTTGTTCCTGCTTTTAACGAACTGAAACATTATGAGTGAAAGACAATTATACTACACCCACTGTACTGACTGCTGGTTAGAAACAGGTGGTGGGGGGAGGGGGGACCCTGTATATCCCATTTTAATATACAGTTCATGAAGTCATCTTTTGCCTTGCTTCCTCTTTTCCTTAGTGTCCTTGTTTGTCCTCTTGTCTCTTTACGGGGGCAGCAACAGCGCCGACTGAAAGCTTTCAGTTTAAATGCAAGACGAAGGCAATGTTTTTCCGCCTTTGTGTGGGTACACTGCCCCCTCCCCTGCTGTGTCGCATCTGCAACAAGTGTCCACCCCGTTGCTTGCGTGACGACAGCGCCTAACACGGCTGGGCCGTCAGGGCAAGAGGGGATTGTTGCCATGGAAACCTGAGAGTACTGTCAAGAGAGGAAGTAGTCCAGAATACGATTTGAGTCCATATATCAGCTTTCATGAAATGTCCATCTTTTCTCTGCATCTTTCTATGCGCCTTTCTCTCCCTTTCTCTCTGAACTGAACTCACACATTCTAACTCTCTCCATATACTTATATAGTCATCTATTTACATTCTTATTTAAAATATTTGTTTATAAATGTGTATATAAATTAAAGATAATTTCATCTTTTCCTGTCTCTAAGTGGCATTTACAAGGAAAGGGGTGCATGGGACTGAGGTTTCTCTTTGCATTAGCCTACAAAAAAAGGCAGCACCGAACACTGTCTAAATGTGTGTGAAAATGGTTCTCAGTAAGCCGTGAGTCATGTCATATCTGTGTTTCTTTCAGAGAAAATGACTCATGATCTTGGTCCCTAAGTGATGGTCAGTACAAGGATATTGTATGTATGAATACGCAGGCGTACCATACTGAGATGTATTTATATAGAGAGAAATGTTTGCTGAGAGCTGTATTAATAGTGAGGCCTGTGGAAACATGACTTCATTCTAATACTATGTGTAAAACTCTGTCTCAGAGTGGCAGGGTTGTACATTCACTGTTGTTGTGTTCTGGCTTGTGCACTGGTGCTTATCGATGAGGTACATTCATTACTGGTTGGGTGATCCACAGTGGATCTGATGTTAAATAAGTGTTAGAGCTTGGAGCTGTCTCATGGCAAGTAGGCTATTATTATTACAATGCCCATCCGCTTGTTGTTAATGCTACAATATGCAGAGGACCATGAGCATGTGTGGTCTGTAGTGTAAGGTGCTTTTGCCTGCTGGGAAAGTGGAGGACTACTTTGGGATCATTGGAGACGGAGTATTTAACGTCCTGGATTGTCTCTTAACTGCTGGTTGTTGAGCTTCAACATCTCTATCCTTCTCTGTCTCTCCTTTTTTGCTTCCCTACTTCTTGATACACTCTGTCCATCTCTCTTGTTTGTCTATCTGCCTGTCTAGCTGTTGGTGGAGTCTGGCAGAGACATCTCGCTGCCAAACACTTCCCGGTACAGTGGTGGGAAACTGTAGGCGGTCTCCGGGTGGACCAAACGGAAAAACTCGAGTTTATCAATGTGGATGTTACAGATGGACTTCATTGTGGGCAGCTTGGACACCATCTGTGGGGACAGAATATATAAAAGGTAAGTTCATGCATGTGTGTCAACAATTAACATCCATTAATAGTTTTGTATGTGTGAACGGACTGTAACATGACTCAAAAAATGAGACCATCGCCGATTTTTTTTTGAAAAAAAATAGAATTGAAAAAACATTTTTGTGAACTGAAATAAAAATAAAAACATTTTTTTTAAAAATAACGATAACTAACTGAAACTGTATTGTGTGGTTAGAAAACTAACTAAAACTAACTAATAAAATGCCCTTTGTTTCCATCTTTGTCAAGTTTTTTCATACAGGAAGCATTGGTAAATATGTTTATTGAGACTGGGATGTCTACACGACTATGTGAGTCGATTGCTTGCAAAAAGTTCAGCACTTCACTCAAACTGCAAGAGTTAATAACCTTATTGGAGCTAACATGGATAAGGTAAAGGAAATACCTTTGTGAACTTTTTGAATTTCGCACCCAACTATTACCCCATTACAAAAAAACTAAAACCAACACTGAAACTAATTCAAAACAGAACTAAAACTAAGCATTTAAAAAAAAAAACTAACAAACTCAAACTAACTGAATTTGAAAACAAAAATTCACAATGATATTAATTTTAAAACTAATGATCCAAAAACTATTATAACCTTGCCATGTCATTAAGAACAAGGATTTTCTAACAATTCCGCCTAACACTTTTAAGAAGAGCTGAATCTGTTTCTGTTTACCTTGTCCAGTTTCTCGTCTGAAGCACCACTCTTGTGTAGACTGTGCTGCAGAGCCAGGTAGACTTTCTCCTGGAGTTTCTGAACCTTTTGTCCCTCTGTTAGCCAGGGTCGATCTACAGGAAACAAAATATAAATTCATTAATATACAGTTTTGTTTCTCCTTAAGTAACTTTAATCCACATTGTGACAGTAACCACCCTGTGTGCGCTCCTGATTGAAATATTGTGTCATAATCCAAAACTCTATTTCTTTTATGACTGTACCATTCAATGAAATGGAATTATATTCTAAAACTCAGACATCACTTTTTTAACATTTCCCCCCAATTCAGACTATTCTACTAAATCCTTTTTCTTTGAACTCAATTATTGTCTGGCTTTTCAGGAAGAAAGGATCGGCGGGGTGCTGCTTTCAAAGATTTTGAGCATTATTTAAGAGTTGATGTCATGAACCAAGTTCCTTTTGTTGCTTTCTAAAACTGGCAACCCAGAAATATGAGTCAGAATCCAGTAGTCGATATAACAAAGTAATCAAGTACAATTTTGAGGTACTTTATTTGTGTATTTTCATATATTGACTCCTATACATTTATGATACAACTGAAGTTACTAGTTACTTTTCAGGTCAAGATTTAACACTCACATATATACTTAAATTTGAATGCTAATACTTGTACTTTTACATAAGATTTTGAATTCAAGACTTTAATAGAGTATTTTTTTTATACTGTGGTCTTAAGCTAAACCCACATACAGTATATGAGACATTTATAACAGGAAATGTTGAAAATAAACATCCTACGGTTGCTCAGACAACAGAACATCATTAGATAGTTTGTATTTGTCTATGTTTGTGTGAAAAAGCACTCACCAGGAGATAGAAGAACTGCAGCACTAAACAGAGCCATTTCTTCATCAGACAGCTGTAGGCGACAAAGTCCTTTCCCCAGGTCAAACACTGCACTGACTAGGTCATCACAACCTGCATAGAGACAGCAAATTAATACATTAATTAACAACAATACTAAATTAAACACTTTAATAACTGTGCTTAATTGATTTAACTGACCCAAGAGATAATTAGGATGATTGAGGCATGTGTTTTAATTTTGTTCGCTTATTTTGGCCAAGATGGGAAAATCTGTCTCTTCTTAATGAGAAAATTCTATAATCATATTAAGACCCAAGTGTTTCCAACAGCTCACACAAGAACCTCTGTATTAACTGACATAATATTCTCTTTTAAATGACACAACTTGGGTAATTTTCCCTTAAATGAGTTATCACACTGGTGTGTTAAATGTGGTTTGTTTTTTCCATTAGGCTGTATTGTTAAAGAGTTCTGGTTGCACTAAATAGGCATAGCTACAGAAGTAGGAAACCAACATCAGCTGGAGGCTTTCAATTAGGTCTCTTTTAACCCAGTTGAATCTGACATTACTGCCTTATAGAGTCATTTTAAGAGCAATTACCACAGTCAGGTCGTTTAAATTAATGAAATACTTCCGTCAATGCAGATGTATTTCTGTCGGAGCAGAGGTGTTCTTAGGCATTGATAATGATTACCACAGAGTGCGTGTGAAAAAGACTTTACATAACTAGTGAGAAATGTAAGAGGCTTGCATGTGTCACCATGTCAATTATCCGACAAAACTACTACTTGATCCTCACCAAGTGCTTTGAAGAACTGAGCCGGGGCAAATTTTCCATTGAAGAAAATGGTGCTGTTGTTGACGTTGAAAGCTCGGCACATGCGTATCAGCAGGACCTCCAGACAACCTAAATGGGGAGCCACAGATAAAGGAATAGACACGGAGAGATGGAGAAAGAGGAGGGAAGGGGGGAGGAACGGAGAGGGTCCAAGATGCTCCAACATGCACAGAACAAAACAACACAACAAAATGTAAATCATTTTGATCCAGTTTTTTTTTTCAAAAATGTTCAAAGCATTTACATAGAGTTAATTTATTGTCAAATATATACATTTTATGTGTAGAAAATGTTGTTTCAGGAATTATGTTTTTCACCCCAGTGTTTGAAGCAGATATGTGTAATTTATGGTAACAAATAAACAGAAGGCAAAAAGAGAGAGTTGGAGACAAAAAGAACAGGAAGGAACAAAAGTTAGCAAGTTTCAGACTTTGTTTTCTTTGCAAGAATTTACTTTGTAATTATAAAGTTAGGGAAGGCAGTTTTCTCTTTGGCCATCATTGGGCAAAATTCGATAATAACCTTTCAGCAGATGGTGATTCAGTAGTAGGAGAATTAGACTTCTACACTTCATCTAGGCTCTGTTTTCAAGCTTTAGAAAACCTTGCCTGTGACAGGAGACTTTGGCCAATCACAGGTCATTTCAGAGAGAGGTTCCAATTGGCTGTTCTACAAATGCAGATGCACGTTCTTTCAGATGGTGAAAGTCTGATTCAATGGCGGAAAATCCTGCAGAAAATGTTGCTGTTTCAGCATTGGCAACTACGCTGCAAAGACACCCAAACAAGGCACAGAGACTTGTCAATAAAGGAGTCTGACAATAAATGCAATAAAACATGTGTCATCATAGAATTGCTCCTATATAACGGCATCAGGATCACAATCACAAACACTAAAAAAAAGACTAATACTCATACAAGTTACTGCATTAAGTAATAGACCTGTGCTCATCTGGTGGGAGGTGCATACAACAGAGAGCTGCTTTGTTGTTGTTGTTGTTGTTGTTTGACTTTTCCTGATAACTGCCTACCCCAGCTTTAAACATTTGAGATCTGATCATTTTAGACTGTACACTGACCTGCTTTGAGCAATATAATCTGATCATTCTGGCAAAGGTCCATGAAGCCAGCAATGCGTTTGGCAAACTCCACCACATACTGAATGGCGTTGGTGATGTGATGCGCACACTGTTGCCACATCCACTCGGCTGACTGGAAAAACAACACAAAAAAGAGATGAGTTTAAAAAGTCCATTGAAATCACTTAGCATTCATAACTTATTAATAGTTGTTCATCATGAGATTGAATATACAGGTGCATCTCAATAAATTAGAATATCATAGAAAAGTTTATTTATGTCAGTAATTCAATTCAGAAAGTGGAAATAACACATTATATAGATCAATTACACACAGAATGAAAATTTTCATGTCACAATTTCTTTAATTTCTTCTAATTATAATGATTATGGCTTACATTTAATGAAGACCTAAAATTCAGTATCTCAAAAAAAATGTAATATTACAAAAGACCAATTTTTAAAAATATGTTATATGTGTGGTGTAAGCAGTATACCAGTAAAGAAAATTAAAGTGTGCATCATGTACCTTGTTTTGAAAAGCACGTGTTTCCTCCGGTGCGTATTGTGCCCAGGTGAATCTCTTCATGTCTTCAGCGCTGTACTGACACGTTTCCAAATGAGACTTAACAATACTCTGAGTGATGCGCTCTGTGAAAAAAAGAAGAGAAAAAAAGAGCATAGACAGATGACCATTAGTGTTTTGTCACTCAGGGTGTTTGTGGTGACAGCAGCTCTAAGTGTAACAGTGGTATTATTTACATATCCACAGATCATGGCAGTGTGACCTTGAGTAACTAGATGCTTTGCACCACTCTGCTGTTATGTTTGCAGCTGATGCCCCAGATAAGATTAAGTGTTAATGGCTCATCTACTCGTTTTATCTCTGCAGCTGTTAGAATCTTTTCCACCTCTTGCACTTATAATACCAACCAGTCACAATATTTACTCATTGCTTCCTTTAAAAGTCCCCAGAGCCCTATGTAAAGCCTCGTTGTTGCTTGTTGTTGCCAGCAACCATAATGATGTAAATATAAAACACAAATTTATTCTTCCACAAGGCCTCCAGAGACAGCTCTCTAAAATGCCTTTGCTTTCTTAACTCTATAAATACCTCTACACCTCGATCCCTTTATTTGTTGTTTTTGTGCTTATGTTGATGTATGTCTTGTGGCTGTTTCATATTACTTGTTCCCTGCTTGTTTTGCCCAATACATATTTATCCTGTTTTGCTGTTCTCTGTGCCATGTACCATTCTGGCTAGTCTTTTTTTTCTAACCTGTTTTTGAGAAATGTCCTCATGCTTCATATTTGCTTTCTATTGATGTAATGTTGTTTTTCAAATTAGATTAGCTTTTATTTCATTTTGTTTAATTTCTTCATAATGTACTGTCCATTTTGAAATAAAAGCAGAAGCTGGCCAGGGGAAAGATTAAAACAAAATGTCCACAACAGTTGCTTTGCTGCATTTTTTAATAATTAGATCCAACAGTACAGCATGATATTTTGTTTTCTGTTTTTTAACCAAGAGTACCGTTATTATTTATTAATTATAGTGTTCTGCATGAACTCATCCTGCTCTGTGTTTAGGGTAGGTTTAGTTCAGATTTAAGTAGAGGTACACACTAATAGACAGGGAAACAGCCTTGGACACAACACCAGCATGGCATAATGTAATTGCAACTGGCAATTCAAAATGCAGCTACAGGAGAAAGTTTAACAACTTTGCTAACACCAGATGAGTGACAACTTTGTTTGGCACATTTTTTGTAACCAGTGTAGCATGAAGGCATGGAGGAATTAACAAGCTAGCTGATGAGTGGAATTAATTTTAAATTTTTTGGGGCTCTGAACTAAGTTGAAAATTGTGAACTATGAATGTGAAGTACTTCATTTCAATCTGCGAATTGAACTATGAGCTAGCTCTTGTAAAGTGTGAACATGCACAACACTGACTAACCATGATGGATTATGCATTGCCTGGTTTTCTACATGTAAATTGAAAGACAACCCTTAAGGCACTTACGGTATTGTCGTACACTCTGTGACACTCTGTATTTGTGTATTTAATAATTAAATAAAAGCAGAAATTATTTGTTATTTGTCATCTTCAGGACTCACCGAGGTCTGTTATTGAGCAGTCATCTGGTAGCTGGTCCAGCAGTGAATGTGTGTGTCCCAGCAGCGGATGAGAGTGTGAATGCAGGAGCTGGATCCCACTGCCGTCTGCCCCGTCCAGCATGGTCTGCTGCGGAGAATTCTGATTTGACAAGGATGAGGACGAGGAAGAAGCAGAAGATGAGTTGGAGGTGTTCCCGGTGCTTGCTCCGCCGCCGAGCAGGTCCAGGCTGCAGTACTCGCTGGCCTCCTCGGGGGTCAGCGGCAGGTCGAACAGGTCGGGCAGCGCCGCGATGTCATCCAGGTCGCTCAGGGTGGAGCTGGAGCCCCCGCTGCTGTAGGACCGGCTCAGACCCTCTTCGCCGTCGTCCCCGGCAACGCTGCAGACACCATCCTCCTTGGGTAAGGACAGAGCAGTAGCACCCCCGCCTACAGAGCCCACACACTCCTGGGACTTCTGGTGTTTTTGCACCTCAGCGTAGAGGCTGTCACGCTGTTTCTTAGACATACGACCAAACTTGACAGCTGCAGAGAGAAAATACACTTTATTATAGTAGGAAAAACAAAATAACCATGAATATCTTACACTGTAAATACTAAGTACATTGCTACATATTTTATTCATGGGAGAGGTTTTCCTGTGGCCAAACAATAAATTTCACATCTGTTTTCGACAGCTGTCACCTCAGTCTAATTGTTATATTTCTGGCTCGCACACTGCCATCTTATCCATAAGTACTGTATGTTCCAGTCACTATATGCAGCTTGCATGATGACAGTTCATCATCTCAACTCTGTATACCGTACGTTTTCCCTCTGCAGCGAACAGAACGGGGCAACAAGTGGCGAGCCCTCTAACAGCTGATGTGAAACTTAAGCGCTGAAGGCTTCAAATTCTCCTGGTATCAGCTTTAAATTAAAGGAACACGTACTAGGATTGCTACAGAAACACATCAAATTAACATCCTCTGTATAAGATAAAGTTTGACAAAACTGAGCTGTCGGAAATGTTTAAATTTACAGCTGAACGTCATGGTTAAAGGAAGTCTACAAAGAGGATACAGTGTGTTCTGTGTGTGTGTTTACCGTCTCTGCTCATGCCCAAAGCCAGACACTTCTGTAGGCGGCAGTGCTGGCATCGGTTACGGTTAGTTCGGTCGATCAGGCAGTTCCTCTGGCGGGAACAAGAGTACATGGCATTGTTCTGCTGGCTGCGACGAAAGAAGCCCTAGACATAGACAAAAACACATATGAAAATACTGTTAATAACAAGGAGATTTAAGATAAAAACTGGTTGGTTGACGTTTAGCCTGGTGGCCTGGTTTACTCTCTGTGCTCCCTCCTCACCTTGCAGCCTTCGCAGGTGATGACTCCATAGTGGATTCCTGAGGACTTGTCCCCACAGATCTTACAGGGGATGACCTCGATCTGAGCTGCAGAACCAAAAACAACAAAAGGTCAGATCTACACACAAAGTGAACTAGAGATTACACAATCAGTCAAACATATGTCATATGCGAACATTTTTTGCCTGTTAGACACAGTTGAGGTCATAGTGTGGACTGTTGCCAAAATACGGTTAATATCTAAACTCTAACACAACATTGCATAACATGATATATTCATTCAGAGTCAGACACAACACACACTTTCACTGAAGCCCATCTGACTTAATCCAAGATTTAGTCAATTATTTTCTTTAGGAATAATATCTTTGACATTTATTTATTCATCCACAATCCGTAAGCGCTTATATGAACTCGGGTCACAGGGGGTGGAGCCAATTCCAGTTGTTATTGGGCAATAGGTGGGGTACAGCCTGGACAGGGGACCTTACAACTGTCCTGAAAATGAATAATGATTTACTGATAAATGCTGATTCTGGTGAATGTTTGCTTCTAATCCTCCTTGGCTAGAGCTCAGGTTTTAATGGTCTCGCTCTTTCCTCACTGCTTAAAAGTTGTTAATGTTGTATTTAAAAGGGGCCTCCTCCTCTTTCCCCCCTATGTCTTCTGGTAACATCCAGCAGTCAGTTTTGTGTCTCTTAATAATCTCTATTTATTTGTAGCCATTTGGGATACTGACAAAAACATACAATCCATTTCCAATGGCATTAATGATACAGCTGTACAGTAAGTCTTACTTTAACTTGACAAGATGGCCAAATTATCCATTGTTTAATCCTCCTTAATGACAAAAATATTAAATCTTTTTTATTTTAATACATGGAGTCTTCTCCATCACTGCAATACAAGCCAGAGATTTCTGGCACAGCGTTCGGCTCTCTCGTTTGCTGATCTTTGTTGTGCTATCATGTTTTCTCCAGCTATTAATCTTGGCCAAAATTAGCTCCTTTGTATCTTCTGTAGACCTTGAAAAGGTCGCCCATGCTTTTATCGTGTCACAGTTGGACCGCTGTAACTCTGTGTACCCTGAGCTCTGTAAGAAGGCCATCTCTCTGCCTCCAGCTGATACAAATGCAGCTTCAAGGCTTTAACTATCTCTGTTACATCAATTTATTAATCACCTATCCTTGCCTCCCTTCCTAAAGTTTAAGATTGTGCTTGTTTTTAACTGTTTATTGACAATGTTTGAAGCTTTAGATACATTTCATGTCAGTCTTCTTTGAGTCTGAGAACAGTCTGTGATCCTAAGGTCAGTCCTACTGGTTGGAACATATCTCATTAGCAGGGTTGACTGTGTCTTTGAAACTCCCAAAGAGTAAATTCAATGCCAGCAAATATCAGAAGTTACTTTCATGTGGAGGCCTAAAACAGAATATTTTTCTCTTATCTTACCATCTTTGCTGCATTTCACATTTTGTAAAATTAATTTTAATTAAAAAAAAAAAACATATTTTAGAAACTGAAACAAACGCATCCTATTTTGCACAAGTAATCAGAGGCTGAAACACATCTTTTAGTGGATCCATGCAGCATTGATTAAGTCATATTTTTAATCCTTTTTCTCTTGATGGCAAAAACCCTACGGACAAACTGTCCTGAAATAAACACTCGCAGTACAAGATAACTTGCCGTTAACTGTTTTTCTGCACCCTTCATGTGGCCCCCATGAGGCAACAGAGTACACAAACAGATAGGGAATCACATGACACTTGCACACATGACACATGGACAAAGACTCCTTCTTTCTTAACCAAAGAAAAAACAACAGCAGCTACATCATAAGATAGCTGTTGCTCAGCTCTGCTAAGTACAATCTTGGACTGATTTACAAAATCCCATTACTTGTGAGAATGATGTAAGGAAAAAACCACTTAGGTTTATGTGATTGAGGAGGAATCTTTGCACTCTTAGGTACTGGAAACACAACTTTCCACTTCTTTTTTCCCTTTATTAACACGGTCGGCTGTCTCTTCTCTAAAACTGTTGACTAAAATACTCCAACTGATCAGGGCAGCTGCAGGCATGCAATGGAAAAATATCTCCCTCCCTCCCTTCCTCTCTTTCTCTCAGGTTCCCCCTTCACCCCTCCCTCCTCTCATGATTATATAACTCTCGTCTGTGTGCATTCCTCACAACACTCATTCAGCAGGCTCACTCTAGCAACACTGACACCCGCCTCTCCTCAGACTCCGTCTTTCCCACTGGCTGAGCAGCATTCGCAGCCTCTTTGGTATTGGCTGAGTCATTCGTCACTCGAGCGCTGTAGCCTGTCAGCCCATGTGGACATTCTGTCCTACTGACACACTTTCCCACTGCAGGGGGAGAGGGAGGAGGGAGGCGTGCACAATCCCGACTCTCCGCAGACCAGTTTTAAGGTGGAGCTGAACAATGGTGCTCAGACATCCCCATAAAACATTTCCCTGATGGCTCATAGATTATATCACAAAAGTGGCCATGTTTGTAGTTACATAACAACAGAATTAAACAAACAAAGCAATAATAATAACTCTACAACTGCACTTACCAGTTCAGCAAATACCTAACACAGATTGCCACTGATTCCCCATGAGACTATTTCTATATAGATTGATTTTTAATCAAACACTGTGCTGTTTTAAGAAAACACATTTGATTTGACTGTATTAGGCCATACTGTACCTGGCAACAGTAAAAGCAGACAAACTGAACTTGAATGTCAGCTATTCGGCCCACTCCCCTCTCCCCAGTCTTTGACATTGAGCCTCTGCTTCAACCCGAGCTATTCTTGTCCTGTGCTGAGAGCCAGAATTACACAGATGCCCAGCCACCCACCGCCGTTCCTACAACCACACGTAGGCTCCATGTTTTATCACTCTTCTTCTCTGACACTCTTCAGATATCCAGGCAGAGCCCAGATACAGTAAAATATGTATATCCCTTATGTTGTTTGTATTAATGTAATGGTCTTGTCTGATGAATGAAAAATTATGATCTAGTTAAACCAATTATCTTCTTACAAAGAATCAATACCTATAAAGAGAGACACATTGAAGACTTGTAACACTGCGGCAAAAAAATAAATAAATCTGGGGGATGCAGTTGGCAGTTAATAAATTAATCATCTTGTTATTAAAAAAATTTAAAATAGAGAAAATGGCCCAAACGTAGGCAAAAATTTCCATAATTCAACTCTATTCGGTTAACTGTCATATGAGACCACAAAAAAAACACCATATATGGTTGAATAGGTGGTTTGCCAGTGACTCCCAAAATGACCAATATGACTTTTATTCTTTTTAACGTTGTGAAACTGTTGCAATGTTAAACAATTTTAAAGTTTTGAAACAAAACTACTTGGTTAGGTTTAGGAAAAAATCATGGTTTGAGTCAAAATAAGTATACTTTTTATGTACACAAGTTACACAACATAAATAAGTCAATTTCTTTACTTTGACACCCAACGTGAACAGTGGTCTCCTGAGTCAAAGTCCTGTGTTTGTTTGACCCATCCATCCACCTCAGCTTCAACCCTATGCGGACTTTGTTACTCTTGACACTACATCTGCTGACTTGCTCCTATCACAATTACTAAGGCCACTAGAGATCAAAACCACAATAAAATAAGGTAATTTTATTTGTGAGGATGCTAGAAAAAGTGCATTTTGTGGATTATTCTTTTTATTATTCTCTTCTCTTTAACTAATCATTTAATCTCTACAGAAAACTGCTGTTATGAGGAAAACACCCAATAATAATGAGCTTTCTTAACAGCAAGAGCCACATTTAAGTTAAAGCAACATTTATCTTTAACCCTGCATATCATTGCTAACCTGTGCTTTAACACCAGTCTCAGGCATCTGACCTTTAGCTCTCTAGAGAGTCTGCATTCCAAGAAGATCAATACCAATCCTGCTTTTTGCTAACATGATGAATGAAGGCTGCATGCAGTGCTTTACATTTTCACCCACTGACTCACAAGTAACAAAATGCTAGTGTGAAATGTGATTAATGAGTTAAAGTTACACAAATAGCAAACAAAGAAATGGTGTCCAAGTACAGCCCCTGTTTGAGCAGTAGGACAGCTACTTTAGTGAGGCACACCCAAGCCTTTTCACAAAATAAACTCAGAACTGACACTTTAACATTTCAACTGCAAATATGTTGGCCCCAGTGCGTTTATCAGCCAGCTAAATGTGTAACCACGTTATCTCTACAAAAGGCTTATTCAGTCGGGGTGGGGTAAAGAGAGACTGAGACAAATCACTGACTTTGTGTTTCATTTGTGGAATGTGAAACAAACCGCCAATAAACCTCATGTCATTGTGTCAACATATCTTAAAGAAATATGGCTGAATTCTGACCCTCCACATGTTCACCTACACATACCACGCACACATCACTTCTCTGTTTTATAATGCGATAACCTATTTTAATGCATGCTGTTTAATGCATGCATTACTACACAAGTCACAGTAGCATGCAGATTAAAGTGGAATGCTCTTGAGCATCAGACTGACACAATGGAAGCTGGTGTTCTTTTAATTTTTTTTATTACCTCGGCATAACAATGATTGACAGCACAAGAAAACACACTCGACGGGAGATGAGGGGCCTTGTGCTCGAGCTCTCTACGTATTAGCAATGCTCAAGCACTTGTTGTGTCATGCCTCACAGTTGGGTGTAGGCTTACAGTGCAGCACAAAGCTGTATCACAACAATCCACTGTGGTTGCCTTTGTCGCCCCTTCATCTTTTGAAATCATGTTACGGAGATGTTTTCCAGATGATTCTCTTTCTGTAACATGAGGTGTTTAAAAAGCCTCAAGGCCTGCGGAGATGAACCCGAGGAGAGCACATACTGTATTGTCAGATATGAAAACAAAAACCCTGTTTGTTTTCACACCCTCTGCTAGAATGTGTCTCGCTGATTACACCTGACGCCTTGTAGCACACAGTGTCATTTTGTAAAGCACTTTGAGTTGCATTTATATGTATGAAAAGCGCTATATAAATAAAGTTTGATTGATTGATTATCTAACACGCAGCTCTTACTAAATATTTGGATTTTACTCTATAAGGATGGTACTGCTTGAAATAAAACTGCAGAGACTTCACTCACAAAATGCATCTATACAAACCGGTTGTCCTGCTGCTGGTGCATTCAAATCAAGAGGCTCTATTTTAAAAGATGCAAATACCAGCAGAGGCCAAGCTGAGGCCCACAAGGGGGATTAGAATTCCTTAGGCCTCTTCTATTGGGTGTCAGTGTGTGTAACTTATGATCTATCACTATGTATTTATGTAATAAGCATTAATACATTCTGCAGACGTACACTCTGTTATCCAGTTCAGTAAACCACAGGAAGTGCCAGAGCTCCAGACATCACAGCAGGCCTGTTAAACTCAGGCCAGAGTTGTTCGAATGACTCAACAATTGGGATTTATCGTGATTGCAAATATGTGTGTTGCATGTTCAAACTGGGATAAAAGTGCTGACATGCTTTTCTGGTGAGGAAACGACAGGTTGAAAGACAAACCTACATTTTCAGGGCAGTGAGCTAAGAAAGGGCTGTGGTTTGTTTACATTTGGATATCCTGCCAGAAATGGAACCTCCCTCCACCAGAGGCCCCCTCTGCTTCTTCCTCCCTCCCCCAAATAATCCATCTCTTTCCTCCCCTGCCAAAAAACAAAAAAAAAAACCTCTATGCAGCTAATCTCCTGTCCTGCATAACAAAAGTGAGACAAGATTGTTACACAAGAACACAACCACACATGAGCAAACATAAAGACAAGGACAATTTAATTATGATTTGAACTGGTGTGTTTGTTTGCAAATGTCCTACAAACCGCTGCATAAAGATGAGTTTTAATTTCAATTTGTTTGATATGTTCACCACAAGAAATGTTTTAAAAATACTTAACTTATTTATTTCTAATAAATATACTTAATAATAAATATATAAATCTAATAAATATACTACCATTTTCGATTGAGGAATATATTTTGACCGTTTTACCGTTAAAAAAAATCAGATGTCTGTATAAAAACAACCTTTCTTGTTAATAATAATAATTATCTGCTTCTGTCTGCCCAAGTTCAAGCTCAGCTTCTGTCATGGAGCGACACGTTGAAGGCCCAAGTCAGTGAGCGCCTGTAACCGCACATGGCGCTGCACGCCCGGCGGCACGGCGCTTCCTGCAGCCTCCCCCCCTCCCTCCGCTGTGTATGCTGTATAATGTTGGGTGACACAACTAGGTCAGTGGAACAGCCAGATCTCTCTCCCTCTGTGCAGTCACACAGTCGGCCATGCTGGCACAGCCTTCACATCACAACAACATCACAAAACTACACTGACATTGCTCGGATTCAGTAAAGAGAATATTAAAAAAAAAAGTTTGCAAGCATCTTCAGAATTTTTTTAATTCTAAAAAATATATTAAATATTAAAAAATTGTATGACTATATGACAACAAATACCAATTAATGCACTGTTCTGTGTGTGCAAAAATATTCACAATTTAGGTATAGAATCGCTATCTAGATACCTGATCAGCTTCAATACATCTCGATTACATAATTGCAGTTTTGGTTAACAACAACTCCTCTCATGCCCCTCCCTCTCCTTATTGCATAACTCCTAACATGGGTCCTCCGGTAAAATGTAGGTATAGAAGGTTTCCCAAGTGAGATATAACTCACATTTCTTCAAAAACAGACACATTTGGCACAACCATGAATCATAAAGTTACAAAATTACGCATGTGTGCAATTGAAGTCTTGATGCCCCCACTTCAGAGATGATACAAAACTCAATCTGGTTGAGTAAATTCTCATGAAACAATATGCTTTTAGCTGTTTAACATTACATGCTCAACTTCAGTATGGAGCATGCAGCCTCGGGCTCTGTGCAGCCATAATCCAGTCATGAGGGATTAATGCGCACTGGGAGAAAAACAGGCGCACACAAGTCCCCCCGTGCGCACACATGTGGTCGTTCAAGCCCGTACAAAACCCCACTGTGATCTTCCCCAAGTTCAACTAAACATGCACGGATTTACGAAAACATAAGATCAACTTACCTCTCATTTTGATGGTTTCTTTCTCTTGGCTGGACGATTAAAAAACTCGGCTACATGTGGTTAATGTAGGTGACAGGATAGGAGGAGAATAAACCGCTGGAGCCAGAGTGAACTGGCTCTGTAAATATTAACTTCGTCCCGGCTGCAGACAGCTCTCGTAAAGCACGACCAAATAAAGAAAGAAAAAAACTAGGCGAAACTGCTCTCCTCTATCGCTCGGTCAAGTCCGAGCAAAATAAAAGCTTGAAAAAAGTCGCTTGGGATCGCATCGTAACCGTCTCGGCGCACTGGCGAATAGATTTGGCTCAACTTTTTTGACAGAATAGTCCCACGGTGAACGACCGGTGATCGGACCCCCCCTCTGCGCTCTGACTCTCCGCCTGCTTTCCTCTCAGTCTACCCTGCTAACCTACTTTCACCAAGCGTGGACTCTCCCATGATCTCACTGCCGACAGCTCCTCTCGCAGCTCTCGCGGGAGCGCGCATGCGGGAGCGAGTTTAAGGTGGCTGGACGAATGATTGACTAGTGCTCAGTTGTAGTGAGAAATAAAGATTGCCACTTCTAGTAAATAATAGGAAGGTGATTAGAGCCACAGACAGTTCTGCTTTAAAACAGGCATTAATGTATGTGGTTTCCCTCACTTCCCTGACTTCATGTGATTTACACCAGTTACTGCTGCCTATAAATCATTGAGATCTATTTGCTCAAGTTGACACTAAGCAGCAACCAAACTAGCTCTTTGTTTACCAGAGAGACACCTTCTTCACGGAGTATTCATTATATTGCAGTAATGGTGATGACCTTGAGGTTTTTTGTACATTAGGCTTGAGTGAACTTCCAAACATGACAAGGTACAAGGTAACTGAAATGTGACTGCCATTTTTCTGTTTCTGTAAGACTTAAGTCTAATATAAACACAATTGAGTTATCAACTTAGTATTTTTTAAAGCCAAAATGCTAAAATACATATCTGGTTACAGCATCTCAAGTACTAGTTTTTGTAGCCAAACGTAATAGTAAACCATGTATGTCAGACAATATGTTACACTGGGCTTGTGATTGGCATTTTTCCACTATTTCTGACATTTTATAGACCAAACAATTAATTTAAAAAGTCATATGCACAGCTAACAACAAGATTCCCAATGTGATTACATTTTTCCTTCCATTCTGAATGCCATTTAGGTATAAAACATTAATAAAGAAAAACACTATGTACAATATACACTTCAAAGAATAATGGAGAATTATGACTGATCCGTGCAAAATATAAGCAGACATATGCATACCCCAAACTTTAATAAATGTGCAAAATGCATACTTTTTCTTTTTACTTTTAGTATATATTGCAGTTGTCCTTGCAAAATACATACTGTTGCATGTAATGTGCATTTAATCAGGACTTACTACTTTGTGGTAATATTGTGCATTGAACTTTGACCCTTGTCATATACGCTGTGCAGAAGATTTTGGGTCTGAATAGCTAGAAAAGCATGCAGGCTTGCATTCTGCAAAATGTAACCAGATGTAAATAGGACATACTATATACTTGGACATACTTACTAGTTTTTTGGCATTCAACTGTGTTTCTTAAAAGCACATTTTCACTCAGAACAAATATGAATATAGACAAGTGAATTAAAATTTGATGTCGAAACAAATACAATGTGGAGCTGCTGCAGCAACTAAGAAACTCATTTTGTGTGTTTGTAAAATATTCATCTGAGCTATTGTGCTCAAATGAGCCTTGCTCCTGTGCAGTGTTCTAGAGAAGTACTGTTAAGAAAATATCCCTGGCCGCTTTCCCAATGATTGCTCACCATCGTTCAATTTATTCTAGAGGGAGCAGCTTCAGAGTTTACACCCAGTAACCTCGCAAAGTTTGATTCACAGCAGTCTGTTTTCTGTTACGTGTTCACATTCACTGCACTGGACATGTAAGAACATATCACACGAATGTGCTACTTTTTTCTATCTCAGTATGTTGTCTACAAGGTAAATTTTTTTGATCGTATGAATCATCTCTTTCTCTGCACATTTTGTACTTAAGTACTTTTTAAAAACTTTTTTTTGATTTCATAAGCAAATCAAATTTTTCCCCTGTTTAATCTGTGAATAAAAAGGGATTCTGATGTAATTGTGTGCTCGGGACAGTGTGTGACTGTGGGTGCCGATGGGTGCTGAAGTGGGTGGAGGCTGTAGCGACTGGACTTATGATGCAATGCTCTGGCAGCAGTGTTATGAAACAGCATGAAGGCAGAGATTACTCAAACTAGGTTAGTGGAGCAGTCGAGCACTGAGCACCTACAGTCACAGATTCTTTTTCTGTTCCACACACACACACATTCACCCACACAGAGAAACCCAGGCGCTCACATTCCTTTGTTTTTATGCTTTCCGAAGCCTTTTCCTCTGCCTCTTCCTTGTTGGTCATACCGTAATCGCTTATCAGTTTTATTTATACACTTCCTCGTCTCCTTTGTTGCAGCCCTGATGGAATGTTTTCTGACAGCTTGATTTTTTATGCATGCACACATGTTCAAATCCTGATTTTTTTTTGCCTCTTCTGCACAGCTTTTCCTCTCAGCCGGTTGTATCTGCTGTTTTTCCCTCTCTCTCGCCCCGTGCACATCTCCTCTAAAGCCCCTCTGTTCTATGTCTCCCTTGACAACGGCAGTGACACTTTGACCTTAGTTCTTATGTAACCGCTGTGCAGCTCGGTTAGACGGCAGAGGAAGGAGGGAGTGGGAGGAGGGCTTCTGCATGGCTCGTATATGGCAGACATTTTGTTGCCCGGCGATAAAGTAATAGGTGAAGGAGGAAGAAGAAGAGCTTAGAGCTGGTGGAGGATTTGGGAAGGTTGCCAGCAGCAGCATAACAGGATGAGGGAGCAGATGTGGGGGAGAGAAATGATACATAAATGGACGGAAATTTACATCATAGACTGTGTGACAACAAGCAGAGCTGCAGCACACACAAAGAGTCAAAAAAGCCTATGTCTACATGGTCTTGAGATTTTGCAAGTACAGAGAAGACACACAGTTGTTTTAACGGTCCTGCGGAGCCAGTGACAGACCAAAATGATCTCTCTGCAGAGTAGCCTTATGAGATATTTCCACCTGCCAGGATTATTTTAGGCTGTCTGAGATAAAACAGCACTGCAAATAGTATCTTAAAAAGAGTATCTTAAAAAACAACAACTAGTTGACTCTCTTTCGATTGCTGTGCATGAGAAAGTATGGTATGCATGAAACGGCTACAGCTGTTCAACACTGGTTGCTGTCACCTTGACCAGCTCCACTGTACAGACACATGGACTTCATCTAGATGTAGAGAATTCCCAACCAGGTTTACTTCTGTTGATGCCAGGGGTAATCCTACTTGTAAATGGGAGCAGCTCAACTAGTTAGTCTGTAAAAACCTGAACACTACATGTTGCAGTTATGTAAGGGTGCATGAAAACTTGTTAGCATGCAAGCAGAAGTTTAAACAGGAAGCTAAAATGCATAATTGGTAGAAAATAAAATGCTAAAACCAAGTCGCTGACATAGTTATGTAGTGGATACACAGCTGAAATACTTAACTAAATTAAGCTAAAAATAATAGAAAAGTGGTTGAATTAGCTAGTTAAAATCACTGACTAAACAGTTCAAATAGGCTAATTAGCTTAAAGTAATGGGTAATTAGTTAGCTGAATGCTAGCTAATGCGGGCTACTGACTAAATTGTTCAAATAATAAGCTAAAGGTATTGGATAACGGTTGAAATAGCCAGTCAAAGTAATGTATAAGTGGTTTAAATAGTTAGCAAAAAGTAATTGACAAACAATTAGCTAAAATTAGGTCAATCGTCTCACCTATTTCTCTGCGTCGATCGTTTGATGGGGAATGATGAGCAGGAGACGTCCAAGTTCTTAGTTTTTACATTTTATTACAATACGTCAAGAAATGTGCAGTTACAGAGATCCCTGGGTTCAATCTACACATCCCTGACATGACATAGGCTGGTCAGTTCATGGAGGTTGGACCCCTTTCTGTCCCTCAAACCCTTTTTTGTAACCTGACAGATTTTGCTAAAAAATGAAGGTAGATTTCTTCCAGGAAGTGCCACCCTCTTGAGCCGTTGATTTGTCAGTTTTAATCAAAATAGGGACACATCATGTCACCAAGAAGAGAAGATAGTTGCCTCCTCTCCTCAGCACACTGTGTCCATGAATTGGCCTGCTATCAAAACATTCAACCCAACCTCCTGCCTTGTTATGACTTGCAGAGATATTAGTGGAGACACAGATGTTGCAATGTGCACATAAAATACAAAGCATAAAATATATCTTTTTATGATGATAGAATCTTACTAAGTATAAGCAGTTGGTATAAATGTATTTAGTTTTGATGTATCTAGACAGAAAACAGACAGAATAACAGATTATTTCTAACACAAACCAACCTAAATATTGAGAGTTTAATTGTATGAAAAAAATGATGATATCCACTTTTATATAATGAATGTACATTTGAAGCATAAAGGCTATATTGGGAATAGATAAAGGTATATTTGAGATCATCTGGCTGTGGAGATAACTCAAACAGAACAAAAAGGCTGTGAATCACTGTCGCATTGAAGAGTTACATACAGCATGTCTGTGCTTAGTACACTGATTTTCTGCACTCATCCATGAATCCGTACTTGTTGCCTACTCGTTGAATGTCAGGCAAATGGGGACATTCGGCCGTTGTGCACAAGGTTGTTATGAACAGCATAAGGTTTCTCCTGACTCAGATCAAAGCCAGTGTAGCCTTGTGACTCCCCGGGGTTGAATTTAAAGGCCTCACTCACATCAAAGAGTCTTTGTAGGGATGAGGGACTGACTGTAACTGATTGGCTGCACATGGTTTCAGTGGGGCCCCATGGCCAATCTCTCTGCTTTAGCAGCATCAACCCCATACAATCGAGTCTATCTTCTCACATACCACATTGTTAAGCATTCACATGCACTTTTGGATGAACTGGGCTAATTAAGATACGTCTTTCATACCTCACATTCACCACTTCATGTATTATGTTTCATAATTTTTACATCACATCCACAAAAAGGAAAAGCACACATGCACATACACATGTACTGGACTGTGCCAGTCAGATTGCTGGGATTATTTAAAGCTTATGCACAGAGCTGTAATCCCTCACTCCCTCTTCTCTCATTAAATAATCTTCCTGTTTTCTCCTCTCTGGAGGCACCAGTAATCCCTCTTTCCCTCCCTCCCTTCCAGCAGCCACAGTTCTGTAATCTGGAGCCGTGAGCTCTGCTGCGTCACTAGGTCAGTATGTCAGAAAGAGTACAAACATCGTCCGCTCCTGTCACAAAGTACTCATCATAATCCACTCGACTCCACTTTTCATCTTCGTCCTATCTCCATTTTTCCTCCCCTATTTCTCATTGCCTGTTCTTCTTTATCTCCCCACCTCCTGTTACCACTCTACACTGTAGCACATCTGCTTCTTTTTCACTCTCATGTTCTCCTTATCAGTTTCATTTTTGATGCACTTTACAGGTTTGATAAAACCTGCAGAATAAATAGAATGAGTTCAATCCCAGGTCATTACCTACAGATTTATTTCACTGAGCACTCACACTCCTCCAACCCACATGAATAACCGGAGGAGCACGTATATTAATGTAGTGTCCTCGGCCTGCTTTACACTCAGTTTCACCACTGTAAGTGAGCTATTGTGCACTATCATCCAATTTATCACATGCAGCACTTTTAAAATGTATTTACACATTGTACTGCCTGTTTGGGAGTTGATACACAACCTGTAATGGAGTAAAAGCTGAATTTAGCTCATAGAGGAAGAGTCCAGTCCTGACCAGTGACAAAAAATAAAAAACACTTTTATTTCTAACCTGAACCTAAGCCTGGATGGCTGCGCTGCAGTTAAATGAGGATTTTCGGTGGATTAAAGGGCCCGAATCCTTATTTTCTTAATCAGATTCTTACAGTGAGTTTTCTGCCAAATTAAGAACAAGTTGGGTTCTCTTTTTCCCCTATTTTCACATTAGAAATGCCTGTTTTTCTTCACTCTGGTTAAAGCTCGACTACACTCATACTTTTACTCATACTTCATAGGTCTTTATAAATAACGTTAAATAAAGTTAATTTTCACCATATCTAGTTGTGCATTTTTTTTATGAAATCCAAATATGTAAAGGAATAGTTTGAATTGGGTGGGGTTTCTTCATAGATTGTACAAAATATGGATGTAATGTCCACGACTTCACCAAAAGGTTGGTGCGGCAGCTTTGGCCGCCATCTTGTCAGAGCCTAACTCCTGGCTAATCCAAAAATGGGCAAAAAGGTGGAACGACGGTGAGCAGAGGTGGGCTGAATGAAGTCTAGTTGCTGAAACAGCACCCGCCTGCCACTCAAGTGGCCATGCCTTAATTATGTGCAGAATAAGTCTTAATATAATTTAAAATGCTAAGTTATATGAAAAATTTCCCGGAATGTAAACATGATTATTTCTGCTGTAAAGTTTGGGAATTTTAATATAGGGGCAATGGGGATTGACTCATTTTTTAGAGCCGGACTCAAGTGGCCATTCGAGGAACTGCAGTTTATGGCACTTCAAGTTTGCTTCGTTGTGTAGCCTAGAGTTTGCTGCTTGGGTTGTATGAGGCACTTATCCGTAGTCAGTGTATTACTTACAGTAGATGGTAGTTAGCAGAAAAATGTGTTTTAACCACCTAAAAAGATCAATATCAGTCTAAGTAAACGCTGATATTTTGAAACCTTCGACTACTTTACCTTATCCTCAGACAGCCCTTCCTGAAAGGGAACTGAAGTTTACATTTAACTCTATATACAAACAAATCCACCTGAACTGCATGAACTCTGACAACTTACAAGATGTTTACAGACCATCTTAGTTTAGTTATGATGTGCATAATATTTGTGTAAGCAAATGTCTGCTTTCTGCAAACACAACTGCATTGAGTCCTCAGACTCCTGCACAATGGGAACACATTATTTGCCTACAACCTGAACATTCTGGTTCAAGGGCACCCTAAAGTACAGTGAGTACTGAACAGGGGAAGTATGGTTTCTCTATTTCCCCTGTACAAACAGTCACATGATTCAAACTAGCAACCCTCTAATCAGGAGCCCACTTCTCTAAACCGCCACTAGCATGTCGTCCATCATGATGCTAAATGTAGGTTTCATGTCTTCATGGAAATGTTCTTCATGGCTGTGAGAGACGTGAGAGACATGCACAATGCATACAAAAAGATACCACATTTCTATAGTGTGTCCTGACTTGTCTTGACAAACACAATCAGCAGCAAATCTCCCTCGCTGTCACTCACTGTCTCCCTTTACCTTGTGTTCCTTTGTTACTTGCAAAGCAGGTTTAACATCCACACCCATAGGTGCTTGAATAGAAGGAGGACTGAGGTGTTGACGCATACACAGACCTGTACCTCTAATTTATGTAATGCATTATTATCACAAATTACAGCCATGCTTTATAAAGGTGTCAACAAGTCCATACGTAAGCATAAAGGGCACAACCCTGGGCTTTAAAATCCCTATTTGCTTTCAGTGTGGAAAAAAATGCAGCTTTTGTCTGCGTCAACATTTACATAGTAATATAATGCAAATACAAATATGTGCCATGTAAAGATGTGGTGAGAGTAAAAGAGGTTGTCATGGCAACTGGGCTGTTTATCTCTGCCGTGGATCAATGTGCTTCTCCATGTGAGCATGACCCAGTTACACTCAAGTGAGTGTGAGTGCACACGCGCTGCATGCACATGCAATCACACATGGATCAACACTGTGATATTTCCATCTCCAGTAAATAAGGCTGGAAAAGTTGAAAAGGTTATTCCAGAATCCTGCACAATTTCTTCAGCTGTGACTCCTCCCGTTTCCGCCTTGCACCACCTCGCTTCCTCCATCTTTGGCCTGATGACCTACATCTGTTGTGTACCATCACTGCTGGAGCCCATACACCCCATATCTCACTGCTCATCCACCCTCCTATTTTCTTTTATCCTCCCATATTCCCTCAGATCCTCGATTCTCTTTCATTGTCATGCAGCACCAGAGCTCATTTTACGTGTAATTATGTCATCAACAAAGAATGGAAATACTGAATTATACTTTTGTGATGAGCAGTTCATGTTCATGCATGATACATCAGCTAAAAGTCAGTTTTATTATGCAGCTTCTGCAGTTTATCATATTCCCCACCAAGGTTTTTGAGCTCTTGCTTTAACACCATCTTTTCATCACAGGCAATGCACATTGCATCCACATATCTCACCTTCAATCGTTGTTTACAGAGATAAACATCCTGCATTTGAAAATCATGCATGCATCAGATTTGGTCATTCATTTCATATATAACCGCCCAGATGAGTCATCGCTGCACAGCAGATAGAAACAGAGACATCTAGTGTTGGGATTGTGGTATAACAGGTTGGACTTATGTAATACTTGGAGTTTGCTCCTTAGCATGCATATTTAATGATTGCCAGTCCATATTGTGAAAAGACTGCACAGGCACATAATAAGTTCAGCATTTATGGGGTTTAAATGCAAAAGGACTGCAATGATTGTTGTCTGTCACGTCTGACACACACATCTGCACACTTTTCTATAAGAGTGTACTTCCTGAGCAAATTTGCTGTAACAGTGACACACTTTCTGATGCCTGCACCTGCCTGCCCCTCCAAATGTGCAAGTGCTTGATCACAGATTGACAACCCCCACAAATATTATGCAATGCCAGGGAATTATGTAATCTGTCATCACAACAAAAAGTTGGACCAAAGAACTCTGGCTGGCAAGTGATCCATATTGTGCAGCTGATTCATCTGACTTGACTGGCGTCTAGAAAAGTGCAAGCTGTCTTTGTTCAGCTGATATGTGTTCTTGCTGGATGTTTGCTGATTTGGGAGGGTGCATCAATGTCATCAATGAAGTGGAAGGTTATGTTTTTCATATTCAGAAGGTAATAAGTGAGAAATAGGAGGACGGTGAAAGTCTGCATTGCGTCACAGCAGGGAGCAGCGGAAAAGGGAGAAAAAAAGAGACAGGAGGGGGAGAGCAGGGGCACAGTGAGGGAAAAGAGGGGTGTGTCTTCACTGACCTAGTTAGAGCGATGGAAACCCCCCTCCCTCCCTCACCCACCCACCACCCTGCCTCACTACTGACGTGTAAAGGGCACTTTCAAACAGTACCAGACAGACAGGAATGAATGCAGGGAGGCAGGAAAAGGAGATAGCCAAGCAGTTGGAGAGACAGGCAGGGGGGCAGATCATCAGACAGGCAGACGAGAGGCAAGAAAAATGAGATTGACTGAGACTAGCAAACAAATATATCCACAATGATATACCAGATCCGCGTAGATCTGGGAAATATCTCTGTGAAAACAGGATAAGCCTAAAGGGATTTAAAACAAATTAATGATAACAACAGGCCGCATCCGAATATCGAGCCCCTTCATATCCTGTGTAATATTAGATTTTTGCCTTTATTTTGAGAGAATATTGTCTTTGAAGCAGCTTTTAATAAAATCAGTACATTGCAAAGAAGGCAATAACTGCAAAAATACAAGCAGTAATTCCTAATAAACAGGATGCAATCCAACATTTCCTGTGTTTTTCAGGGTTCTTGCTGTACAAATCTGAAATTTCAAGGCCATTGCAGTATGGCAAACACAGTGCACAAGCTACAAATATTTATTTTAATAAAGTCCCTGCTTCTCCAGCTTTTACACAAATAATATTGCATGTTCTCTTTTGCAGCTACACCTGACCTTCTGTCTTTTCTCTAATAGGAGGCCACAGTCTAATGGAGCAAGCCGACTAGTTTGGCTCGAAAATGCACGGAAAACTTTTCTGAAACCAAACTGTATTGACTAAAAATAGATTTAAATATATAAAATAACAAGTTAAAGGGCAACTCTATACTCCAAAACCTTTCTGCTCTGTCATCTGTTTTTGTGTCGTGTATTCTCAACTGTTCCGTCTAGCCCGTCCAAAACATTTTCCAAATCACATTTTCAGATTTCCATTCCCCCCCTTTCGGTCGTTCTCCCTTGGTTTCTTTCCGTCAGTCTTTTCCTTCCCTTTTTAAATGAACTTTCAGGTCTGCATTTCTGCATTTTGATGCTGAAGTCCTCTGTGACAAAAGAGACTGGTGCATTTATCTCTGCACTTTGCTCACTAGACTAGTGTAGTTAGAATCTTTGACAACAAAATCCTTAATTGATTTTGGTTGAGGATCACTTAATGCTTTGCCATGGCACTTTTATTCCCTAACCCTAATTAATAAAGAACCATACAAACAAAGCATAATCTCCTAATATGAGTCTCACCAAAACAGCCCTTTCTTTAAATCTATTCATGCCAAATCTGTCCTTCCTTACCCGACATCTAAGGCCACAATACAGAGACAACCATTGTATGCAATGTTGCCAGGAGCCACAATCAGTAATACTTGTTAAATGTCCTTTCCATTTTCTCAACAACTCTGTTTTTCTTTTTCCCAACCATGATCTCATCTACCCAGGCTGAAGGCCTCCTTTGCCCATCATTATCTGAAGTTGAATATGAGAACACTGTATAAAAGATTATGATGCAGACAATGATTCATCTGCGTAATCTTGTTAAAATCTGGGCAGGGTTCAAGCTTACTGCGGACACGCAATTTTAGTTTCCAATTTCAACTCCCTTTTTATTCCAATACAAAGTAAATATAACAATGGACTGATTCTGACATTGGCATTACATTTAATCAGTGTCAAGGATTTGTGTTATGACTGCAGCTTAGTCACTCTGGTGAATACACACCTTCTGCTGCCACAAACAAGTGAATCAGACCCCAGAAGACAAACAGGCACATAGCTGCTGTAGTTACTGTAAGCAAAAACAAAGCAAAACATAACGATAGGAGAAATGCATGCAGACACACAAACACTGCGTGGCTCCATTTCTAATTAAATGCCTATTGAGGTGGCCATCATTATGCAGCGTCTGGTTTGATTGTGCAGCAGCCAGCATACAGCGCCCCCCCCCCCCCCCCCCCCATCTGTCTGATTGGATAAAAACTCTTCGCTGAGGACATGTTGACAAAATAACTCACAAATGTGGAGCAGTTTAGCCAGAGCATCATGAAGGTAGAGAGGTCTGCACATGATGAGTTCTCAGTCTGTTTCGATTATCTGTGTCTTATTGAATCCAGAAATGTATTAACAAAGGTCTTTTCATGAGCAGAAGTTCAAGCCAGAGGCCTTTGGCTGTTTGATTGTCACTGACAAGCTTTTGTAAAAATTACAGCCTACTTTTGCTTGTTAGTTGATATACGACAATGGTAAATAATGGATGAGACAGTCGTTTTCGCAATCAGGGATGACACACATTTTCCGTGCAAAGGCCTTATATCCTTCAAGGTCATCGTGGTGTTTTTATAAAATGTGTTGTCGCCTTTTACAGTCGACAAAACAAGCAATTTCTCTTTCCAATCTAGCTCTTGGAGTGT
This sequence comes from Centropristis striata, assembly GCF_030273125.1. Classification (NCBI taxonomy): domain Eukaryota; kingdom Metazoa; phylum Chordata; class Actinopteri; order Perciformes; family Serranidae; genus Centropristis; species Centropristis striata. Next base: position 13,904,431 of record NC_081527.1, on the reverse strand, counting down.
GGAGGGGTTGTTCTCAAGTCGTGACTATTGCGCAGGACAAGAATTATTTTCAAATTTCCTTTTGTGGTCTGGGGTTGTCAGTGCAGCTCTCAACCTCTCACTCTCACCTCCATCACTGTGTGTTTTTCCTCTTCAGCACTGTTGCTGGAAATGACCACTTATGTTGCAGCTTCAAAATCACAATGACTAAAAATGCAAACAGGATACTATATGGTTTGAGGAAGTAAGCGTAGAAATGCAAAAATACAATTCTTAATTCATAACAGCACAGCCACAGCAACACAAGTTGCTTCAGTTTCACATTACCCAGATATGGACATCTATAGATTTGTTTCCAAGCTATGAAGTGACGCAGACAACTCTACAGAAAAAGCTACGCATGAAACTCTGTGGTTTGCTACTTTGTTAGCTGATGCTGCACATCATCAAGCATATTTGGGCTGCGTGTTACACTCTTAGTCACATAGACCGAGGTATATCAAAGAAAAGAGGAAATGGTGCAGCTGTAGTAGAACTTCACATTATTTTGACAGTTTTAGAAGAATTGCAGTTGTAGATACCTTTCAAATCACATGAGAAAGGTTTAGGGTCAGGAGAACAGCTCATCTGGTAAGTTTTGTTATTTATTGGATCATTAATCATGCGTTTTTGAGTGTTTTCATCCACAACTTTTATATCAATCAATCAAATCAAAATTACTTTATTCATCCCCGAGGGGAAATTCAGTTTGTCTGGTAGAATCTCTTGAAGAATGAGACAGCCTGATGGCTGTAGGAGCGAAGGATATATATATGTGTATATAAGTGAGTATAATGTGAAGAAATAAGACTTGTGACATTGTTTCGGTGTCTATTTTGAAAATGAAAAGTTCAAAATTCAGAGCTAGCAAGTTCTTAATAAATAACTTTTTATATAAAGGCAAGTAATTATTAGTTGATGAGAAATCACTAAAATAAGTTTCTATGATTCTATGTTTATACAGTGTTGCATGTGGTAATGAAAATTGCACGACTACAGTGAACTGTTGAACATGTCATATGAAATGAAAGTATAATTTCACATTTGTTCAAGTCTGACGTGCTCATACAGACATTGAAACACTTTTTGGTTATTGTAATCATTCATCTTTTGGAGTGTGAGAATTAGTTCAAACACCTGGTAATTACTTACAATTTTTAGACTTTGTGTCACTCCCAGGTTCTCGAAGTCTCTGGGTTTTTGGATAGATGTCTGAAATAAGGGGTTTACAGGCTTAAGAGATGTCAGTAAATACTCCACTTGTTAATTTTTAAGCTTTTATGTGTCTTAAAAAAGGTGGTTGTCAGCATGTGGCTAAATTAGAATACGAGGTGTGAGGTGAGTTGTCACGCCGAACAATAGGGGTTTAATGATGATGTAACTTCTGGTGATTGTGTTTATGCTTCAAAAATCATAAAAGTTTTCATCAGTGAAGATTATCTTGCTGAACATAAAACATCATAAATGTTTTTTTGCCACAGAGCTTAAAATCGAATGGAGAAGTCCCATTGGCTTTTTGTGGAGAAAGCCAGTGTCATGCTAACTTCTGGGTTTGCCTACAAAAATATGTGATCCCTGCAGCGCTCTATGCTGGCCATGAAAAGATCCTTTCCTAACATCCACAGTCTTCCTTTTGTGCGAAAATGCATTCTCAACGATAATCAAAGCTAATGTCCTCTAATTTCTCACACTAATTTTGTTACAAGTGATTCCACTTGAGCATGGGCTGATTAGGAGACAATGGGCCTCTGGCCAGTGCCTCTCCTACAGAGGAGCAGGACACACAGATTTTATAGTTGTTTTTGTTGGTGTTTTGTATCTTTGTAGTCACTATCCATCTCTCTTTGTGGTAGTTTTGCATCTCTTTGTAGTTGTTTTTTGCCTCTTTGTTGACAATTTGTCTCCCCAATAGTTGTTTTGCCATCTTTCTTAGTCATTGTGAGTCTCTTTGTGTCTCCTTTCAGCTGTTATTGTATTTTTAGTTGTTTGGGTCTCTCTATAGTCTTTTTGTGCCTCTTCATTTGTCTTTGTGGCCATTTTTGCCTCTTCCTAGTTGGTACGAGTCTCTTTGAGTGACATTTTGTAGATGAAGACCAAGGGGGGCCTGACTTTGGGCCTCCCTTGTGCCAGGTAGACCCATTCAGTAATCCTACTATGCACTTGAGTCAGCATTGTTTGCTTCTGAAGACTAGAAGTTTAAAAATGAAAACAATATGGGGTTTAAGGTTAGAAAGAAGATGGCTTACCAGACCTCTTCAGCCATTTCTCTGCTTGAGGCTAGCAGCTCGAGGCTATATTAGCCACTACGAGCGTGACACATCTGAATCTCTGATGGATTTGTGGGCGCTCAAGTTGCATTGTGAGTATTGTAGGCAGCGTGTTTTTACACGGATGAAGTGCAGGATTAAAAAGAAATTATCTCTGTTTCCGCTGCATCGATTTTTATCTCTTTGTCCAATGTAAGACTGAAAATGTTTCCATGTACATATGGGCATGTAAGCATTGTTTTACAACTGACTTGGAAAAATATAAACCTCTCCTTTAATAAAGTAAGATCCTGTATTGAAGAGCCATTAACAGTATTTTCATGTGTCTCTTTTGCATCTTCCACCTTCTGTAAACTAACGCATCTACTTATTTTTAACTCTGACACATGAACGCTTTTTTACAGATCAGCATGTGCACCAACACCATCAATAACACCATCAACATCACAAATGATGCTGTTTGCGAGTTGGACATCCCTGAGGGTGTGGCTTACATTCTTGTGTTTCTTCTGGGTGTTCTCGTCAATGCTGCAGCTCTGCGTGCCTTCATTGCCAAACGGAAGTCCTGGACTGACACCCACATCTACATGCTCAACCTGGCTGTCGCTGATTCTGCCCTCATCTTCTTCCTTCCCTTAAGAATCTATGATGCCTTCTTCTGCCTGCCCAAGACTGAATGGTGTACTGTCTTTATTTCCATACATTACATCAACATGTATGCCAGCATCATGACCACCACGGCCATCAGTGTCCAGCGCAACCTGATTATAAGTTTCCCACTGCAGGCGAGAACATGGAGGAAGAAGAAAGAGACAGCTTTTGCTGTGTGTTTGATCTTATGGGTACTTCTTTCGACAATATGTTTTGTATTTGCAGAGAATAATTCTCCCAAAAACCTCTGGACCTGTTATGAAAGATGTAAAGATCGCCCTTTGGACGGAAAGTTTCTCGTTGTTCTGGTATTTGTCGGCTTCCTCGCTCCTCTGTTGATCGTCGTCTTTTGTTCCAGTCGCATCATCTGTATTCTAAAGAATGATGACAATTCAGAGGAAAAGAAAAGCACCATTGGCATAGTAACAGCTAACATGATTGTGTTCATTGTCTGCTACACACCAATTCATGTTGCCTTTGTTGTCAACTACTTTGACAGACCACCTGAAAACTGGAAGTTACTTCCTCCCTCACATGCACATGTGTATTTACTGTGGTCTGAATGGATCGCCTCCACAAACTGCTGTTTTGATTCCATCAGCTATTATTTTCTGTTGAAACGTTTTTATGCATAACTTAAGTGGTAGTACAAGCAGTTATACTGAACAGTATAAAATAAATGATAAATGAATGTTAAAAGGGTACTCCACCAATGTTACACATTAAATTCAGTTTGCTGGTCATGAAGAGTACTACTTAGCCCAGAGGTTCCCAACCCTTTTCCCCCTTAGGGACCCCTTTTCTATAATGGAGTAAACAGACAACTGTCGTATATTCAATCCATAATAACAAGACTACAGAACAACGGTTCAATTAACCCAAATAGTGACAGTTTTGAGAAGATTTTTTTCTGTAAATATTGCTTTAGAGATATGCTTTTCTGTAATTTTAGGTACTTTTAATACAATCCTCTGTATGATGTTTTTTTAACAATCACACAAATGTAATAGGCTTTCTTTTTCACAAGTTCTAATCATTATATTTTCAATCAGGTTTATTTCTCCCTTAAGATTAGCTATTGTTCTGTTCGCTATTTGTTTGTTTGAGCTGAATTCTTTGTAATAATAATTTCATCTATTTCACAAATAAATAAAATGCTGAGATATAGGCCAACTGTATATTTCCAAAAAGAAAGTTGTATATCCCCTTAAATTAAGAAGGCCTTGTGATCCCCAATAAAGTTTTGGCAACCCCTAGTGGCAGTCAGGACTCCTGGAGTTGGGAACCAGTGACCATGTGTGTATAGTGGGCCTCCAGAGGGAAAATAACCCCGATGATGTCATCAAGGTAACCTTAGTTAAGGCTTGAGACTGAACATTTTTGCATCAATTGGAGGTGATTAGGTGAGGCCGTTTAAAGAAGTCTGCATTTTCCAGAGTTGCATTATGGGGGTTGTAGGATCGAGCTTGATACATTTTAGGGACAAACAGTCAGGCTATCTTGACACCTGCTGCTCCATTTTTTTTTTACCATTTTATTTTAGATGATTCTGTTTCTTGGGTGTCCCACAACTTATTGGAAGAGAAAAAGAAAAACACTGGAGTACCCCTTTAAATTTGAGGCAATGTTTGACTGATTGCAATTATCATTATTTGACATTTTTTTGTAATTTATTCTAATGAAATGTAAACAATGTAAAAACAACCATTTCATCTTATTCCATGTGACTCTTTGGTTCCTTATTATACAGTATTTATTTTAAAGTACTGTTAACTATATCAGTATGAACAATGGCAGAACAAAATGTTACTTAATAACCTGCTTTGGCCTGAATCATTCAAATTGCTGTATATATTCTTCAGTTTCTTTAGGGTTGTCTGCATGTGTGTGTTTGCTTTTTGGATATAAATACCCGTTATGCAACTCACTCAACCTTTTGTTGACCTTACTGCTCTCTGTGTGATGTTCAAAGCATCAAATCAAAGCAGAGAACAAGGACTATTCTCATCTCTGCACCAGACTTCTAAAAACAAAACTGCAGTGTGTGTCTGGCTCAGCAGCATAGACAGACATGTCCAGTCAATGCACAGTCAGACAGGCACCCATGGGAGTTAAAGCCTTTTACTGAGGCCTTTTAATGAAGGCCAGTGTCCAGCTCCCTCTTGTGGCGAGAAAAGTAAAAGCTTGAAAGACTCTGCTCTGAAGTTTGCTGCCAATCTGATGACAAATAATCTAATATCTAGAAGATAAACGTGAATTATGAGATATGCATTACTCGAGACTGCTGTGGAGTAACAGAATTACATTTGTAAATGTGTGTATGCGTGGGAACCCGTATAATGATATGCATTTATTTCAATGAGTGCATTCGGAACCACACTCGACAACATTAGCAGTCAATTATATAATGCCATTTAATAGCAGTACTCCAAAGATCGATGGTTATTATAACAGCAGTATCTTAGCAACTGCAAAAAACTCAGCAGGCATCAGTCAAATGAGAAGGCTCAGTTCTGGCTGAGATCAGGCCTGCGACTCTACTCTAATAACAGGAAACAGCTGAACTCAGCAGTCAGCCAAAGTCACGTAAATACTGTACATACATCTTATTCACAGCATTGTCACCGAAGAAAAAAAAAACCTCACACTTCAAACACAGTCCTGTCTCAGAAGAGCATGAACGATCCCCCCATAACTGATACACTATACCTTCAGGTTGATTATTTACACTATTCACAAATGATACAGAACAGCTCCTTTTCAAAATGCAACACAAAGAGAGAAAAGTTGTTGTGCTTTTCCTTATTACTGCACAGTATAATGACTATAAAGAAGAACAAGGTTGTGGGTAACGCTTTATATTAAGGTCTTTATAATAACATTAGTTAATAGGTAATGAGGCCCTTATGAGGCCTGAAAAGATGTTTATTAATATGTGTTAATAAGACAATAAACAGTAAGTGTTAATAGTGACATCATACACATATTTATTATTGGAATTTAAGACATTTATAGGCAATTATAATAAATGTGTTAACAGTTTATAGACTGATTAAATATGTTAATGAAAACCTTATGAGTTTCCTGTAGTTGTTAAAAATATTACAAACACAACAATTGAGTTTATTTAACATACTTATTATTATTGTGTCAGCTTTTCTTAGCTGTTTTTGTTGCATTATTAAATTAATACATGCTTTATTATGTATTTTATTACCAGTTAACTGTGCATTTTTTGCAACATTAAAATTGTATGTTTGTTTTTTTAAATAAAATGTCTTTTTATTACATTTTATAAACCTAGACAGCAATTTAGTGCTCATTCCACATGGGGGAGCTGGGAAAACTGTTAAGTGCATAATAAAGTATTCATTAACCCTAATAAGGCATTGTTCTTGCTTCCAGTAGCTAAAAAAAAACAATAATTAACTGGTAATTATGTATTAATCTTAATAAAGCAACATCTTCGATAAAGTTTCATATGATATAAAAGGTAAGTTAGTTCAACTAAATAAATGTGTATAGTGCTATTATAAACAAGAAACCCATAAGGCTTTTATTAATCTATCTTATCGTCTATAAAATGTTAACAAAATTCTTATAACCGCTTATAAATTTCTTATAATTTAACAATGAATTGTTTATGATGCCATTATTAATACTTACACAGACTTTTAACACATATTAATGTGAATAACCATCTTTCAAGGACCTTTAATGGTCTTATTACCTATTGACTAACACTTATTACAAGGCTCCTTATATAGAGTGTTACCAGAATGAGTACATTCATTCACTCACGATGTTGACAAGTATTTTCAAGGTCCTCCAGTATGGCAGTTGGTTGGTGAAGACAGACGGACAATCACAAGACTACAGAACAAGACGAAAAGTCCAGCATCAGGACATATATGACACAAAATGAGATACACAGCGATCCCTCGCAGCATTTCAGTCCATTTGAGGGTTTGCTTATGAACTTCTCATAAATCATTATTATTACATATTGGCTATCCTGGAGTAAACACATGTCATGGCATCGGTGGAGTCATTACAGTATAATCATTAAGGGCATGAGAAAGTGTCCGTATTCATTCTTACATATTTACAGTATATAAGTGTGACATGATAGTAGTTTATAAACAGACCCTCAAAAACTGCAGGAAGCATCCGGACAGACGGGGAGCTGAAACAAACAGTACAAGCCGACACAGAAATAAAAAAATAATATATAACATTCAGCATGTAAAGGTCAAAGGCATACATATCACAAGTATACTGCAATAAGTGACACCACAGTTTGTGAGGTGCACTGCTGACTGAAATGGTCTTCATGGCACTTTAAAACAAGTTTCTCTCAGTTTTTTGCTTCAGTAATCAGGCATCAGTAAATCATTCATGGTTTTGGCACACATGTAAAAAAAAAAAAAAAAAAAAGACACTGGTAGTTTTTAGCATCTTGGTGATTTCAATCTTGAAGCGGGTTGATATGAAAACAGATTCTCGTACAATAATAGCTATAATGACATGCATGGGTGGATAAGGTCTCCTGGGCACAGACATGCAGAGGGCCCCACCACCTCTCCTACAAAGGGCTTTATAGTTGTGTAGTATCTTTTTGTTTTTGTTTTGTATCTCTTTGTAGTTCTTTCAAATCTCTATGTGGCCATTTTGTGTCTCTAAAGGCGTTTACGTACCAAATCATTCTGGGAACCCACTGGGGAGCTCCCATAAGAGCTACATACCATCAATGGCTCTGTTTCTGTTTTTATTCTCACTGTCTATAGGGCGCCACGTGTTAGCACCTGGTCCTGGGGCACTAACATGAAATAAGCAACACAAGAGATGGTCACATTATATTGTATGACATAAAATATGTTAGTAAACACCCCCACTTGTGAATTTCTACGTTTTGACGAGTCCTTAAAACGGTGGTTGGTAACAAGTATGTAAATGAGGCTACAGTGGTTGTTGGGGACATTTAAAGTCTTCACGCCGGACACGGATGGGAACTCTCTCATGAGTCCGCTTCACAGCCCCTTGTCCTGTTTTTCACAGATTAGATTAATTATCTATTTATTAGGCTACGGTTTCGCTAGCTTGTCAAAACCGCTGGTTAGCTTATTGAAGAGCGTCTGTAGCTAACGTTTTGATGTTAAGGTCATGTGACCATGGTGTCGTTTATAGCATGATAATGTTAGCTTTTTACCTTCATCAGCTGCATTAACTAGCATAAGCATCAGAAATGTGTGTTTACCACCAAGCTTATTTTCTGAAATGATCCAAAATCCAATTCAAATATCCCATAGGCAAATTTTCAATAGACCCAATGGCGATGCTAACTTCCGGGTTGGCGTACAAAAGTATGTAATGCATGCTGTATGTATGTATGTTGGTTGTTCTCAACCAATGAACATACACTTACATCACTCACAGTTCCTTTTATGCTGGGGAGTAAAGGGAGCTAAAAAAAAAAAAAGTCCCTCAAAACGGCGCTCTAAGAACTATGAGTTCTTGTGATGCAGACACAATAAAATGGCCAGTACCAAGAGCTAAGAAAAGGTTTGTCCTGTCCGAAAACATTTATTTCGTTGTCAATTTGTAGTTGTTTTGTTCTCTTTTGAGTGATTTTGAATCTCTTTGTGGTTGTCTCTGTACTCACATTTGGTTGGTGTAGGCCTGTGCCCAGTAGGCCTGTTCAGTAATCCATCCATGATGACATGATAAATGTTTATTTTTATTTGCAAGCAACAGCCTGATATCATTTTTTTGGAGTTACTGTTTGTCTTACATTATCATTTTCATCTAAATTAAAGTTTACTATGTACAGATAAACCATATATATTGCTGCTCACCACAAGGTCAGCACAAACCATTTGCTCGCGGCTGACTGGGACTGAGAGCGAAAATCAAGTCATCTGGTCAGTTATAACAAATTCTCATTATTTTCCACAGTTATTTCATCAAGTCTTGCTTGCTTTTTGCTTCTGTCTTCTTTATCTTGTCACTTTTTTTTATGACTTCCATCTCCACGCTGACACACTCTCACCATGTTGTGTTGATCTAAACGCCAACCATTTCATGGCAACGGACACTTTGATGGGCTGAAAATATAGTCCCATTTGCCTGCTGGGAACATTTCCATTACACCTATTGGCTTCGAGTTAGGCCAGAGGTTTCCATCATCACCACTGTAACTGTCACTTTGCTCTGTATCACGTCTGTGGGACCTTGACCCACTGTGGGCTTAAGGGGAAATTTTACCCAATAAACTTGGACTGTGTTCTATAATTCAGCATTAATGAATGTGTGCGTGTCTGTGTGTGTGTAAGAACCCTAAGGTGACAGTGAAGGACAAGGTGTTCATATATTGCAGCTACTTTAAATCCTCTAAAACACCTCTCTTCCCTCCTTCCTTCCTCTGATACAAGTGCGTCCAGTGTTCGGGTGCAATCTCCCCAGACGTCCAAGTGGAATTATTGGTCATTAAAGAGTACATGGAGTGTGAGGAGGCGAACCAAGAGAGCGATGGTCGGCTCAGATGCCGTCATTACAGAGAGCATGCGCTTGGCAGAAATAGTGCTGACATTTCAGTCCTGCACTCTGCTCTCCAAAGACGTGAGTTATGGTCCCATATCCCCGTGAGACAGGTTAGAGGCATTTGGCACACACGTCGTGCTTCTCGTACACACAGAATACTAAATACCCTCCGTCACCTGTACAAAAACATGTATGCATGTACTGTATATGTGCAGCAGAGAGGAGAAAGAGAAAGAAACAAAGAAGGATTTTGTGTCTCCTCAGCATCCATTAGATTTGTGTTTATAGTCAGAATGACTCAGTTTTTTTGTCTGATGAGTCGCCTGCAGCTTCAGATACTTTTACGACATTCAGATTTTGCTGTTTCACTTCAAGTACCTTGTTGGCAATCATACCAACAGGTAATATAGCGGAGAACAGATGGGTGGCAGGCTTGTTAATGTTATACAAGAGTGACAAAGCATCCCACTGCTGTAGCAGTATTTGACTGGCGCTGCAGCCTCTAAGTGCCATGTCCGTCTTTGTCTCCGTCATCTCTGCCCCCGTTCTTCTTTCTTTTCCTTCTTTCTTTTCCTTCCATCCTCTCTCCTCCCTCTTCCTGCTGCCGCTGAGTATCAGGAGAGAGAGGCAACTCTGCAATGCAGACACAGCAACAACCTCAGTCCATCTGACCAATTAGTGTGAGCCAGGATATGAGTGGCAGACCCAGCAGCCAGTCATAAAGAGAGACCCATCATCATGGGGTGAAAGGGGGGGGGGGGGGGGCTGCCTGAGAGACTGACAGAGGGGCTAAATGACAAATAAAGATGTAGGGAAAAGAGAATGTAAAGGAGAGGGGAATGGACAGAATGAGGAAGAGAGAAAAAAGAGAGATGTAAATAAAACAGAGAGCTGTGGACATGGAAAAGCTCCTGTCATTTTCTCAAGAGTCACTGGCCAGTCTGAGTCCTATCACTGCAGTTCTTCTTACTCATCAGCTGGCTGAGATCCACCAGCTCGCCCAGCTCACCTCGCTCCAGGGCCCCTCTCAGAAGAGCCCTGCTCAGCCCGGGGGTGTGTTGCTGAGACATGTAAGCCTGGTTACTGGGAGCCGGCATGGAGGGTGGGGGCATGGGGACGGGGACCATGCCGTGGCTGCTGAGGATGTATCCTTCTGGGGCTGGCCAGCGCAAAGGCAGCGGCTCGCCATACTCCATGGGGGCGCTGGGTGCTGAGACCACCCTCCGACGCTCAGGCGAGTCCTGGGGGGTCATGGGGTATACATATTCTCCTGCAGACTTCCTGAGAGGGGCTTTGGGCGTCCCCTTCACTGCTTTTTCTTGCTTGCTCAGGCAGACGTAGTGCTGGCGTGGCGTGTCGTTCCCCCGGCTCTCACCGACGTGTCTCCCGCCTCCGCCCTGCTGGAAGAGTCTGGTGGTCAGGTAGACGGAGGGGGGTATGCGGCAGGGGGAGCCCAGCCCTACAGAGCCTCCACCCAGGTATGTCTGGCTGGTGTCCCACCCTCCAGAGTTGGAGTCAGACAGTCGTAGGCCTCTGCGTTTCTGCTGGGGCGTGTGCTCCGGTGTTGGTAGGAAACCTGGGTCAAGCTCTCCAGATTTCACCCAGCCGTTGGGCATGACGAAGAGGGTTTCCCCGCCCTGAGTGCAGGGGCGCTCCCCGCCTCCCTGCCGTGTCACGCTGAGCACAGACCCTCCCATGCTGCCGCCATTAGTCAGCAGGCCTCTTTCACGCCGTTGGATAGACGACTGGGAGGTGCTGCCGTGGCGGCGGTTGGTGGGCTTGTGGGCCATGATCCAGCAGACGGCGAGGCCGGAGAGTGCCGCCCCGATGGTGAAGGCTGACACTGCAGACGCCACAAGCAGGTTGAGGGAGACCAAGCTTTCGGGTTCAATCAGGAGACTCTGCTGTAGAATTCCTGAAGATTAAGAGACACAATTATGAAAATGACATTTAGTAGAGCAGTCTTAATGTCCTCTCAGTGTCCACAGGGTGCAGTTTTAAATTATCATTATTATTACATATAGTGAGTGCCTTACCCCTCCCAAGATGAATGTATCATAATAAATCAATAACTACAATAACACTCATAATTGGTAATTAGGTGCTCAGTATTAAACTGTCTTTAAAAGGAGCTTCTCTCCAGTCTGGCCTTGGGGCTCCACAGGCTCCAGGTTCATGGAGGCCTGCACTTGTCATCAGTGCAGCTCACACCGCAGCAGCTGACTCTCCTTTTCTCCTCTCTCCTCTCCTCACACTTTCCATCCTGCAGCCCGGTCAGTGAGTCTCTCCTCACAGCATACCATTACCTCAGTGTTTCCACCCCAGCTCTAATCGCTCCCATCTGCAGACACAGCAGCACATGCCTGTCCCTGGCTCGGCCTCTGCTGCGCTTTCACCGCTCGGATTAGAGTCTGTCAGGTCTGCAGCCTGGCATCACTGCCTTCTGCTGCTATCAGTTTCTAAGTGCAGGATGAAAACTAGAAACCTGTTTATCAGTTTAAAACTGTGATGAGGGATTAAAATGCTTTTTCTCCTCGGAAATTCAGATCTTACTTAAGTGGATCACTTTGAAAGTGGCCTAAAAGAGGCAGAACAGTTGATAGAATCTGCTGGAGAGGAAATGACTTTTTTTTGTTTCCACTGACTTTGTGAATTTCAGAGCACAGTTCAAAGAGGCCCTCTCTGGTGCCGCTGCAGTGACATCTGAGCCTCTTGACAGAAGTGACATGAGTATTTTATGCTAAGCTATTTCCAGCTCGCTCACCGGCTACCCTCGGTCATTCCTTTCAGATGTTCAGCTTTAAGAGAACAAAGGCTTGTGATCAGGAGGATGTTTCACTTCCCATCCTGCTGTCTGGTGGTTCTGTCTACCAGCATTTAAACTTCTCACATCCTCCCTAATTAAACTGTCTCACACTTTGAGTGTTTTCACCTGTAGGCAGTGAGGTTGACACTAAAATCACACTTCCACTCCCACCTGATTGAGCTCCAGGAAAAAGACAGCAAAACACTCAAATATCATATAATCTAATGTAATGCCAAGGTTGAGTGGATCTTGCTGAGATGCTGAGGAAATCCCATTATACCTATGATTAAATTAAAATGTGGTAAATTACAGAAATTGCCACAAATATTCTCTCCCATGATAGAATCAGAGTTGTTGTTTTTTTCAGAACAAAATGTTCAGTGGCAAGTAGAAGGGTGTAATGAGTGAGTTAGCCACTAGGTGGAGCCTGCCCTCAGTCTGCTGCACACAGCCACAAGCATTCATGTCATAGTGCTGCAACCTACCATCACAGTCTCCTAGATGGGAGGTGGTGTTTCCATACTCCACATCTTGTTGAAAAGGCAGCCTGCAGTCACAAAGAGATCAGCAATCAGAGATTTCAACATGTCTCTCCTTATACAAACAGCATGCAGCAAGAAACATGTCATTATAATGCTTTACCTGCGCTATACACAGTTATGTTTACAGTCCAACACAGAGACTGACAACCTTTTTTTTGTATACAAAGTTCCATTTAAAATGTAATTGTTTATCAATGTGCCATATCAACATTAAGGTAAACATTAAGTTTAATTATGATACATCAAAAATTAAATTTCAGTCAGACCTGTAATTGTTTTCCCTGCAATAAACTTAACAAATAGATAAAAAAAAAATTATGATTACAATTTATATGCACAATTCCCATTTCAGCATACGGTTTTCAAAGAGGTCTTTCATTTGCAGTGTTGCAATGACAGTACATGTGAAAATGATGAAATAAGTACAGGAATATGAGCACTGTACTATACCGGCCAATCAGAGGCAGAGTAGGGTGGATGTTTGCAGAATGTGGGTGGGGAAAAAAATCGATCAAACAACATAAATAACAGGACGCGCAACTGCCAATGGCTGTGAAAGAGGTAATTTGGCATGCGGAGGAGAGGGCACTCCAACATTTTTTAAAAACTGTCTTGCACACTTCACTCTAGTGTGCCACTGGGTAAGCTACTGCCTGCCTGTGGTGCCGTGCAGCGTGCCTGAGGCTGCTGTCACCTGTTCTGACATAACAGAAATAAAAATGGCCTTTTATATGTTCACATTTACAAATTGTATTTGCAAAACTTGTAATTGTAAATTAATGGCCCCATTTGTTGATAATGATCAATCAGATTGATATGGCACGCACTGACATGTCATCCAGTGTAATGGGATACATTATTGATCCCATTATTGATTTGCTCCTTTTGTTTGCCATCCTGCAGGGAAGTCAGAGGTCAGAGGTCAGGGTCAGCGTACAGAGCATGATAGGAGCTGGAAGTAGGGATTGCGATACTGGGTACTGTGTTTGATACAGATAACAATATTACTTTATATTGTTTATGGAAATATACATTTAGAAAGGATAATCATTGTCATTCTTAATTTTGAAACTATTATTATTAATGAGCAAAGTTTGTTATTGTTATTAATACTGTAAATCATGCAAATGTTAAACACCAACACATCTTTACTGGCTTAGTTACCGTTCAAAATTAGTGAAACTTTTACATATTTGAAACTACAGTTAAAAAAATCATTCCTTTATTTTGCAAACGTCCCAACTAATGCGATTGCAGACATAAGATGTGTCTTGTGGTTCAGTCCGTTCATTGGCACAAACAAGTGCAGATAGACTATAATGGCATTATATTATTCTAAGAGCTATAATAACATTAATAAAAATAAATATTTTACACTTAATATTGTTGAATATGTATGGACACATATGAGTAGTAGATTCAGTGTAGTGGCTTCTTTTCAGTAATTATTTCTTAGTATTTCTCAGTGTTTTTGTTGACCTTCTTTAATTATTTATTTATAATTGTTCTCCTTTTATCATTGCACCAAAGTTAGATTTTAATTAGATAGTAACAAATGTTGTTTTCTGCTTTGTTTCTGTTATTTCTATTTCTTTTGTTATCTAACATGTGTAACTATGTCCATAATTGTCCTTGAGAGGGCATTGTGGAAAAAATAAAACTCCAAAGTCTTGCTTGCAGACACAGGAGCTTGAATCCTTATCCCTCAAAATACAAGGACACTGTGCTATTGTTTTTAAGCATATGTTCTCCTTAAAAGTAAAGTACAAATTCAGCATTAGCAAACTTGCCAAAACCTTTCTGTGTGCAACAAACAAGAATGTTGTAACTTTGCCAATAAAACTCCCTAAATATAATAACTTTTCCTGACTTTGCAGGCAGCAGTTCTGCAGAGGTAGGAAACCGCTCACAGGTGTATGCCCGTGTGTGCGTGTGTGTGTGTGTGTGTGTGTGCGTGTGTGTGTGTGTGTTTCCCTCACCGTGTGCCTGGTCTCAGGAAGGAGCAGGTGCTACCTCTGGTCCAACCACAGTAAGGATCCCTGGAGGCCAGACAACTCCTACACACCAAGGAAAATAAAAGTTAAAAAACACTGAGCACTGACCTGATTCTCACAGCGGCCATTTGGACCATTTTAGCAGGAAACCCTCCCCGGGAAGTTTCCTTTCAAATCTGTGCTAGCTTGCTTATCGTCCATCCAGCTAACAACTTTCAGTATAGCGGACCATTAAAGCCATAAAATATAACATGAACTGTATGTTCCTATGGATATTTGTGATGTATGGTTTCTGTGGGAATCAGCTTCAGGTTCTACTGTGTGATTCATATGCTCTTCCCCATATGTGATGTAATAAAACAAATGCCTTCTTAGTATTCATAATAAATCATCTATTTTTATTACAAACCTAAATCAAGCTCCTTGTGACAAGTTAAAAAGTATTTTCCAGGAATAAATAAAATACTTCTGGCTGTAGTTTGACAAACACACGTACAATCTTTCCCCTGCTGAGAGAAACATCAGCAGAACTGCATTCCTTTCTGTTTTTTTTTAGTACAAATAGGCAAGGAGATATTATGGGATTATGCCCCTGGGCACAGACATGTAAAAGGTTCTCAGTAGTGGTTAATTGAAGTCATTTTGCATCCTTTGTGGTTGTTTAGAGTCTTTCTATGGTTGTTTTGTATGTTTTGGAGTCTTTTATGTCTCTTTGCAGTCTTTTTGAAACTATGGGATAGTGTTATGTTTCTGTTGTTGTTTTGTGTCTTTCAAGACAACCCTGATTTCCAAAAAATTAATAAAACAGAAAATGTAAATTAACCACAAAATATGGTAATTTGCTTATTCTGTGTGACATATATTCATTCAAAAAATGTCAATCTTTTTTTTATGATCAAACAGTTTTTGTAAATATTTGCTAAATTCTGAATGTAATGCATTCTGTTTTTTTTACACCGTGTTATAACCTTTTTGGAATTTGGGTTGTAGTATGAATATCTTTGTAGTTGTTTTTCATCTTTTTGTTGTTGTTTTGAGTCTCTTTATGGTCATTTTGCATCTCTTTGTAGTCGTTCTCTGTTTGTAGTTATTTTGCATCTTCCTGTGGCCACTCCTTGGGCCTGTGCCACACATGCCCATTAGATAATCCATTAATGCTTACAGAAGTGAGAGGACAGGGACCAAACAAAAGTTGGACAGCACCTAATTGTACTTTGGCTGATGGTGCTACTACATTTAAACTGACCTAACTCGCAGCCAAAGAAACACTGAGCGCATGAAAAATACTTTGCAAGGCAGAATCAGGTGACTGTGTGTCACTTACTTCATGCAGCGTGAGTGCAGGTGGCAGCGAGATGTGGGCACTCGGACGAGACAGGAGGGGAAGGCCAGCAGCAGAGTGTGACTGGAGCGGTCCAACGACAGAGACAAGAGCTGACGAGCCTGAGGAGAGTCCTCGCCACACCTGGAGACAGCGAGACACAGAAGTGTGACGACAGGAGGCAGAGGGTAAGGAGCAGCACAGGGAGGTCAATGTATGCGTTTTGTCCTCAAATCAACTTGTGACAGGTTCAAAGGCCTCATCTGTTGGTACTCTGACTCAAACAGACCCGTGCCCCAACCCTCATAAACATCAGCAGACTGTTTTATCCCTGCGTAGACACTGCATGGAGCCAGAGCGGTGTGGTGGAAAGGAATAAACTCTCTTTTGTGTTAGCTGCCAGTGGATGAAGCCAAATCCCTATTTTTCTGCAACCATTTTTTGACAATCAGGTCTTTCACAATAATACACAAGACAATAATTAAATATAAGTCGTGAAGGTTTCCGTGAATGACACCAGAACAGGAATAGCTTGAATAAATATTGATCAATTTAACAACAATATGCTCATTTCCATTATTAAACCAAATAGAGCAGAAACATTTCGTTGATCAATCAATAAGTCACTTGACAGGGAACTATTTTGATGATGTTCAGTCATTTTTCTAGCTCAATCGCCACATATTCTCTTGCTCCAGCTCCTCAGATATTCACATTTTATGCCTTTCATTGGATCTTTTGATTTTGGAAAATTTTTGAAGCATTCAGCATTTTTGGACATAATTGGTGTTTTGTTAATTGTCACATCAATCAAAAATAATTGTAATTGTAATTTCAACCATACAATCAAACACTTTAAAGGTTAATGACTATAAGCTGCATGTTTTGTTGAGTTGTGTAGTATGTTCAAACAAAGAGAAATTATAATTTTGTTGGAAATGTTGCTCTAACTTCCCAGAGAAACATGAGATGATACGTAAAAGAGTAATTATGAATTCTACAATGTCACAGACATGATTCCTTTTTAAACTTTTTTTTTGTATTTACTGCAGCCATTTTGCAACACAGTAATCCAGTTGAGACCTTGATTCATTGATGTGATATTTTAATATCGATCCAGCTTATTATGATTGTTACTATGACAAGTGGCCCACAGAGCTAATGTGACAGTAACTTACAACAATGTTTAATACGCTCATATAATTATTTTTACTATGATTGTTTTGACCACAAATAACAGCACGGGGCTGCCCCATGATTGATTTCACCACATAGCCCATTGCCGTGTTAGTGACCTGTCAATCACAAGTCAATGATGCCCCAAATCATTTCTTCTAAGTGGGACCATTATTTACGCAATTAACATCATATGTACTGATGAGGACTTGAGACCACAATCTTTCATTTTTACTGAGGCAATAAATCAAGAGAGAAGTAGTCTCATTTTGTATAGAGATAGATAGGACCGGACTTGTTTGCAACCGATGGTGTTGACCCTTGCTGGACTTTTGAGAGATTGCAGGCTTTAGGCACTTCTGCACTTGCTTCACTGCTCAGACCGGGAGATTGCAGCCTGGTAGCTGTATGGGTAGTAGAGTAATGGTAAGTTTTCTTAGTTAATGTTGGTTGTTTAACAATGAAGACAACAACTCCCCTGATCCTACGCAACTATCTATCTATCTATCTATCTATCTATCTATCTATCTATCTATCTATCTATCTATCTATCTATCTATCTATCTATCTATCTATCTATCTATCTATCTATCTATCTATCTATCTATCTATCTATCTATCTATCTATCTATCTTTAAGTCTATTTAGCCTACCTATCTTTCGGAGTTTTAAAGTTCGCTACAAGGTTCGATTTTCCAATAATATTCAAATAGTTTCCAGCGAATATCAATGTTCAATGTGTATGTGCAGGATGGTGTGGTACCTTATGAAAAGTAAGTGTTTTATGGAATTTCAGACATTGTAGTTTATATCTCAATGTATACCATGTATTACCCAATATACACTTAACACTACGCAAGAATATTACACCTCATTACATCCCACTTTCACACACAACCTCATTTGGCCATAATGGAAAAATCTACTTAATCTCCCACTATACGAATACATACTTCCTACGGGCACTGCGCTAGTATATATGAATTGAAGAATGTTCTTGGGTAAAAGGCTCCTGCTGCTCTCCAGTTCTCAGAAAAGGCAGGCAGCATGAGACCTGAACTACCTGCAGCAACATGTCAAAATGTACAACTTTATGGAGATCAGGGACAAATGTGTCCTCACTCCTACTCACTTCTCTGGGTTGAATCCTTCCACCTCCTCCAGGAACACACTGCCGTGGGAGACAGAGTCTCCGTTGGGAATCATTAGAAACTTCAGGATGGTTCCTCGAGTGGAGCCCAAGAACAAGACCGTGCGGTTCTTATGGGGACCAGCTTCAGTGTCCACCACCATGGAAGTCAGCTGGTACCTAGACCCATTTTTTGAAAGGTGATCAATAAAAAACATTTTCTATCCTATCTCAAAGCTATGATACATGCTTTTAAGTTGATGCTATAAAAGGTTCTGCATGGGCGCTATTAAACAACTGAGTCAGTATTCATACCGTCCCATAGTCTTGACCACCCAGGGTCTGTGCCCCAGCAGAGGAACGGTCTCGTCCATCAGTGGGTGGGTCTTCACAAAGTTCAGCACCTCATCCGGCAGTGTAGTAGAGGAGCTAAATCTGGATCCCTGCACTGCACATCCCCCTGGTCTGCAGGCAGAGAAAGAGAAAGAAAGTGAGAGGTGAAGAACAGATAGATAAGAATGTGAGCGATAGAAGTCCAGAGAGAGCTAGAAGAAAAGAGCCAGAGGAGTTCTTCCTGCAGCTGCTGGAGGCTGTATTAGAATATTTGCTGAATAGTAGTGAAGTTTCTGTGTGATTGACAGTTGGAGCTTATAGCAAGGCAGTAAGTACAGTAGACTATATGTGTGAGACAGATGCTCAGTAAAGCAGCACTGCAGTATTTTACTCCAAGATAGGCTCACATACACTTTGCATAACAATACCTCGGTTTAGGCACTGCTTCGTCCGGCACAGGAGTCCAAATAGACTCGGGGGATTTCTGCTCTTTAAAGCGTCCCTCAAAAACATGAGCGAGCTGCTGCATGTCAAACACACACACAGCAGAGCCGGGGATGCTGCCATAGAAAAACAGAAAAGAAGACAGTGATGAGAGAAAAATAGTGTTTGTGCTTGTTTGTGTGCACACTGTGTGTATCTCTGTACCTGTTTGGGGGTGTGGAGAAGAGACCCAGGATGACGTCTCGGCCCTGCATGTGGATAATGTTGCTTGTGGCGTGCAGGAGGTTGAAGTAAAAGTGTGAATCTCCCGGGACGGAGCAGTTGAGCCGTGCCTTCAGAAAAGTGGTCCACTGTTTCTCGAGGACGCGCTGAGAGCCACCAAGGTCTGCCTTACACACACGAGCAACACGGGACACCATTACCTGGAATAATACAAGAAAGGTCTCAGCAAAGAATCTCTGTATGTGTGTCCTAGGTATGTCTTGAGATGAGTATTCATATTGTCTGCAGCTGGCCTTTACAGACTACAAACCAAGCTCTTATTTACTTTCCTGGTGTCAACAAACACAAGCATATTACCTACAGGAAAAGCCCCACCCTGCTCCACATTTTTGCCATTTTAACTTATGACACTAATAACATTACCACCGGCAAAATATCACTGCTAATTAAATCAGTGCTCTGACTAATACGCCTATTTGGAAATAAATACCTCCATGGGTATTTCACTGGTGTTTGTGGTGGATAATAGCTGCGACCTGTGTATGTTTTTTTCAGAAAGCAGATTTAGTGATAAGGGGGCTCCAGACAAATGCCATCTTGCTTTATGTTTCACCCTTTCTCAACCTGAGAAAGCTGGCGGTGGCAATAGAAGTACTCTTCAAAGATTTTTTATAAGATTTTTTTTTTGCATTTTCATGCTTTATTAGATAGTAACAGAGATAATGGAAGAGGGAGACATGAGGATTAGACACGCAATAAAGGGACCTTTGCCGTAGTGGTACGCGCTCTACCAGTGAGCCAATGGTACGCCCCTTTTTTAATAGTTTTAATAAAACTATTAGTCCTACATGCATATTTTTACATTAAGTGATAAGTGAAAGAGACGCATCATCATGATGTACTTAAATTTGCTCAATGTATGTTCAAGGTTGAACTTTTAATTTGTTATACCATGTTGGATAGTTTAATGAATAATAATGCACTATATATTTTCTTTGCTATATTTTATGAGTAAAATCTGAATCTGCAACGTAACCGGTAACATTTTTCTACCAGGTAAATGCAGTAGTACAATGTTTTCCTCTGCAGTAGGAGTACACAGGGATCCAGTACACTTGAGTTGCATATTTTTTGTGCTTTAAGTTTAAATATTAACATAATTTTACATTTTTCATGTCTAAAAACCATAATAAATCTATGGCTGTTTTGGGCCCTTTTAGTTGGGACTGAAAGCAGTTGACGACTCTGCTAAATGGTAAAGTCTGCCCTGGTGTTTTGTCCTGTGAAACAGGAGTGTTTTTCATTGTTGGTTCTGACTGTGAGAGGCTGCGACTTGGGCGTGTGATGCAACTACTGTATGTCATGTCAGGCGTACTGCTCAGGATGAGCAGTTCTCAAGAAAGCTGCAAGCAGTGATACCATGGGACAAGAAAGAAAGAAAGAAAGAAAGAAAGAAAGAAAGAAAGAAAGAAAGAAAGAAAGAAAGAAAGAAAGAAAACCTTCTCTAGATGATGAAACTCCATGGCCATCTCTCTGAAGAAGAAATAGATATGAGGCCCCCACTCCATGGAGCTCACAAAGTAGGGCTCTGAAATATAATATGAGAAAAACACAGTTAGTCAAACACAAACACACACACACACACACACACACACAAAAACACACACACCCACACACAAATAGAGAGCATCAGCGACGCAGTGCCGGGGGCCAAACGTAACGCCTCACAGTCCCTGACATGCCGCTGTAATAACAGTCACATCGACATGGACTGCTGCCGTCTACGGGCCTCGCATATCAAATATTCATGTCCGGTTTAATTTATCATCATGGACAACAGGATGCACATTATTTATCATTTATTCATCCAGCACTGTTCCAGCTTTGACCTGCCCCGGCTTGTTTTTTACTCCAAGGAAAACAGACTCAATCGTTCAATCTGGGACTTGTTAAAAACCTGAAGCTGTAAAGTCCAACTAACCGCAATACATCAGCCTGTCTGAGTGTGTGCCACTTAAAATAAATCTATTAAATGCAGCTTATTATTTAGCTCTGACACCTGTAAGACACTCGTGAAAAGACAGCCACAACGATTTAATTTTGTTTTAGTAAACCACTGAAGATAATGCTGATGGTTTCTGTTATTTCCTTCCTGATTGTTTATTGAATGTCTGACTCAAGAGAGTAAATGCGTCTGTTTCTAAAAGTACCTCTGAACCATTTGGAGTCGTGTTTGACTGTGCGCAGGGCGGGGCTGTCGCCGAGGCTTCGATAGATCACCGCATCGATGGCCAGGAAGTCTGTCACAGTGCCGGTAAAGAGACTGCCGTCTGAGAGCGAGAGAGAGAGAGAGACGAAAGGAGGAGATTAAGAAGAAGAAGAAGAAGAAGAAGGGGATGATACAGATGGAGAGATAGCACAAGGTCAGGAAGATTAAAACCATACAAGCAATGCAGTGAGAGGTCTGACTATAAATCATTTGCAAAGGTAAACACAAGGGCACAGACGTTTCAATGTCTGGGGCTAAAAACTGAGTCTGATGTCTGCAGGAAAACTGAAAATTCTTCATCTTTATTGTGCAAACGGAAGATACTACCTGCAAATAAAGCCACGTTGGCGTGTCGTGGATCATACGGGCACCGTGCCATCCCACTGACAGGCTCTCCCACCATTTCTAAAGTGTCTCTCTGCAAAAAGAATAAATAATAATAAAAAAACAAACTGGCAGGCACACAGAGAATGACCAGCTGACAGATAGATGGATACTAACAGTGTAGTTGGCACACAGCGGGTTGAAGGCGTTTGTTCCACATACAAAAAGGCCACCATGCTGGCTGAGCAGGACCTTGATGAAATTACGGCACTCTCCCTTTAGAGAAAAACACAAAAGGACGTGATTAAAGAGGAGAAGAAAATCACAAGGTACAGGGCAACGGTTTAAGCTCAAAACTAGCAGTCGGAGCAGGAAGTGTGAAGTATGAAAAATGCAGCTTAAAACAATCCTCAGAGGAAATAACACCCTCAACCGCACTCCATCTGGAGAAACAATAGGAACGAGGACTTTATAGCTGTCTTTAAAGTGGAGGCTGCTGATTGAGCTGAGATTTAAAGCTGCTGCCACAGAATCTGGAGCTGGATGACACCGGTGGTCAGCCCCTCGGCTCCTTTGTGATAGTACAACTCTGTCTGATGACATGAATTTGGAAAGATGGGAAGAAATAATTGATGGAACTTGAATAAATCTGTGCAGGCTGATGATTTGTTCATCAGGAGTAAAATCCAGCACTCATTCTTGGTGCTAAATGGGCTGGCGAGTGTTACCAGCTGTGTGACAAAGTTATATTTTGATAGGGCGAGATAGTAAAATGACTTCAGATTATACACGGTCATTGTCAGGGTCATGCTAAACAGGATTACAGTGAGGATTTTATGGCAAACCTCTGATGGAAAACATTTTTATGATTTTTTAACATGTGCAATGTGCTATGTACAATGTGGTCTACAATGTATTCTGAGGTGATTTTCTCTTTAATTTTCTATGCAAACAAAAAAAAGAAAAGAAAAATCACTTCAGATTTTACATGGTCATAGTCAGGGTCATCCTGCAGAGCACTCAAGGAAAACATTTATTTATATTATTTATGACAGGTAAAAAATAAGGACCAAGGTTTTATTTGGTATACTAAATACGGGAAGTTATTGCCGAATTCCATCCATCCATCCATCCATCCATCCATCACAGTGATTTGTTTTTGTTTCTCCTCAAAACTTTATTAATCAATCTCTTCCAAACATATCACAATGAAAATGAAACCACAATTAACAGAGGATTGTGTCTGAAAACAAAATTATTCCAACTTTATGGGCGACCGTGTATAATCCCTCCACCACATTCTGGGTCTTCCTTCTGGGGCCTCCTTCCAGGTGGATGTGCCCAGAACACCTCTAAAGGGGAGGCGCCCGAACCACCTCAACTGGCTCCTTTCAATGGAGCACAGCTCTACTCTGAGCTCCCTCCAGATGTCTGAGCTCCTCACCCTATCTCTAAGGCTGAGCCCAGACACCATACGGAGGAAACCCATTTCAGCCGCTTGTACCCGCAATCTCATTTTTTCTGTACCCAAAGCTAATGACCATAGGTGAGGGTTGGAGCATGGATGGACTGGTAAATCGAGAGCCCCGCCCCTGACACTGCAGCACCAACTCAACACCAACACCAACTGTCCAACTCACGCTCCGCTCTACCCTCACTTGTGAACAAGAGCCTGAGAAAATTAAACCTTTGATTGTGTCAGTAACTCACTCCCCATCCTGAGGGGGCAGTCTACCGTTTTCTGGCAGAGAAGCCTCTGACTTGTAGGTGCTGACTCTTATCCCAACTACTTCACACACTACAAACCATCCCAATGCATGATGGAGGTCCTGCCATATTACTGAATTGCAAAAAGTTTTTATTTGCCCTTTAAGATGTAACAGCACAATTAGACGTGCTTGTTGACCGCAGTATTTTAAGAGTGATGTGCTGCTCTGTCTTGTCTGTCTGTATCTATCCGTTTGCTGTGATGTTGTCAGTACTATATTTGTTTTATATTACGTGAGGAAATGGACATGTGGCATGAGAACGTGTGAAAAATATAAATTGTGTGAGTGTCACGGTCAGTGCTTGAGAGTTGGCAGCCCTGGAATATTTTAGTCACTACTGGGATTGAGACAACAAAATAGTTTACATAAAATTAGCCTGGCTCTGTTTACGAGCACTTAAAAAACTCACTAATGAACACAGTATCTTGTTTGTTTAATCTGAACAAAAACACAGAAGGGGGGTTGGGGGTTATGCTGGTTATACTTCCTGGATTCTCCACTAGTTGCCTGGCAACAGCTGTATGAATAAAACAAAAGACATATAACGTGTTAATCAGTGGGAGTGTTGGAGAGGTGCTACTTGTTTTTTTGTTACTTTTTGTTGTTACCTTTGGAACAGTGACAGTAAGTTTTGGCATTGCAAATTAAATCTGGCATTGAAAAAAGGAAACATTGGCACGTCAAAGTAAATCAGACCATGTGAATTTATGATCTGACAAAAACTGACACTGAAAAGAAAAATAAATGACAAAACACTTTCATTGAAAAACACATCAGAATGCAAAAAAGCAACAACAGCAAAAAAAAAAAAAAAAAAAAAAACAGAATAATAAATAGAAAAAATATTGGCTGAGTTTTCTTTTTCAGTGGAACTTTTTTTGGTGCCAATGTTTTCTTTTACAATGCCAGATTTTATTTTCAAATCCAAAACTTACTGTCACTGTTGTGCTGAGCTGAGCTAACCAGCTGCTGGCTCCAACAAAGTGTTTACTGAATATCTTCTTATCTAAATCTAGGTCAGAAAGCAAAAAGGCATAATCATCATAACATGTCAAACAATTCCTATATACCTATATTGTACATATTCTTTAATTTATTCTAATTTTATATTTCCTGTTATGCCATATCAGAAAGTCTACTGAGAAAAAAAATGTACAAAAATTATTCTCATAGTATCATAAGGAGTAGATTATTTACCAATATATTATCGCTCAGTCCCATTTAAACTAAAACACTGATTAGCCTCTGTAGTTCAAATACACACTGGAATACTGGAGTTAATAAGTATATATAATTAAATACAACAGCGCTGATTGGCTGGGTTTTGTCAAACAATACAATTATGTGCAAATACTATATACAGTCATGGAAAAAGTTATTAGACCACCCCTTTTCTTCAATTTCTTGTTCATTTTAATGCCTGGTTTTCTTGATAATGATTTTGGTTATTATCAAGAAAACCATGGACAATGTCTAGATATCAGCTCTTAAATTAAACTCTTATGAGCTATTTTTGTTGTTGTCATTATATTTGTCCTAACAAATGTACCTTTAGTTGTACCAGGCATGAAAATGAACAACAATTTGAAGAAAACAAGGGTGGTCTAATAATTTTTCCATGACTGTAGCTGCAGACCTGAGACTGTATTTCCGTAAACTTCTCTTTCATAACTTTAATACTTTTATGTGAAACTGATTGTGCTGCCATCTTAACCAGGACTCCATTGAAAGATCAACCTTATAACTCAATGGGAGTTATCAATGGGATAAATAAAGGATATTAATGATATCCATTCTTGTGTTTTAGTTCAGTTTAATTCCCAGGTATTACTGGCTTACTGGCAGTGGTGGAATGTAACTAAGTACATTTACTCACGTGCTGTACTTAAGTACAATTTTGAGGCACTTGTACTTTACTTGAGTATTTCCACATATGTAACTTTATACTTCTACTTCACTACATTTTAGAGGCAAATATTGTACTTTCACTCCACTACACTTAGCTGCCATGATCAATTCAAAATGACACATGTTTATAAATTCAAGCACATAAAAGTATATTAAGTAGAGCTAAAATTAGCTCTACCTTGATGACAGTAAAATGCTGCTTATATTAATGCTTCAAAAATAATAATACATATTTAGAATATACAGTGCTTAACAAATGTATTTGACCACTGGTTTATGCCACAGCTGACCTAAATTAACAGCATTATTAATAACAAAAATATTATTTTATGTTTGTGGCATTTTTCATGCTTTATTAGATAGTGACAGATAGAAAGGGGAAGACAGAAGGGAAGACATGCGGCAAAGGGACCTCAGGTCCACCACAGCAAGGACTTAGCCTTAATGGTACGCGATCCACCAGTGTGAGCCACCGGGACGCCTCTTTGTGTATATCTTTAACCAATATCTTTAATGCTAAAATATAATTATTATTATTATCCATGAATTTTCAAATTTACTGTTTTACAAGAAATGTAAAAAAACAAGTAAAGCACATTATTATTTCTTGATTAACATGTAGTTAATAGTTATTTACTTGAATTCCTGAACATAAAATTAGTTTTAGTGGTGTGAATGTACTAGTAGTGAATGTTACGCTTGATTCAGTTCTGACTTCTCAGAGAAGCCCGGTGAGACGCCTCAAATTTGGGTATGAAAAGGTGAATTCAGTTTGTTTATGGCAAATAAATAACAATAACATTTTAGTTTAAACAAGCTTTTGAAAGATTTCTAAAATATTTGTGTTCTCTCGTTTTTATGACAGATGGTCTAATAAAATTGTTAAGCACTGTATATACAGTAATGGAAAAAATAATTAGACCACCCTTGTTTTCTTCAGTTTATTGTTAATTTTAATGCCTGGTACAACTAAAGGTACATTTGTTTGGACAAATAAAATGATCACAACAGTAATAGCTCGTAAGAGTTTAATTTAAGAGCTGATATCCAGCCATTTTCAATAGTTTTCTTGATAATGATTTTGTTTATTATCAAGACAACCATTATATTTGTCCAAACAAATGTACCTTTAGTTGTACCAGGCATTAAAATGAACAAGAAAATGAAAAAAAAAAGGATGGTCTAATAATTTTTTCCATGACTGTCTATGACAATCTGAGTGTGGCCATTCTGCATAATAAGGACTTTATTTTAAATACATTTTGATGCTGATACTTTTATACTTTTACTCAACTTTTGCTTGTAGTGGAGTAATTCTACAGTGTGGTATTAATACTTTTACTTAAGTCAGGGATCTGAATACTTCTTCCACCACTGCTTACCGGTTCACCTGAATGGAACAGAGCCATCATAAATGTTAGTGTAGTTTAATGTTGTTCCACCTGTTGCTGCTGTGAAAAATCTCTATCTTTAGACTGCCATAACTTTAACTGAACACTCACCTAATGGATGCTATAAGACTAAAGCATTAAGTCTACCATTAATAACCATTTTGCTGTACATCAGATGAGTTGCGTCATTTGTCCTGAGCCGTAGTACAATTTCACATGTTCGTCTGTGGTTGTTTCTATATAACAACAGTGAATCAGGGCTGAAAAATGCTGCACTACCTTTTTCTATTTCATTTCAGATTTTCATTTCAGGTTTGGCTGAGATTGCGGTGATTTTTGTGTTTCCCAACTACTGCCATGTTATTTCTGAGCCGCAATGTAAATTGCTACCTCTTACCCGTTCTTCATCTTAAGGCCTCTCCATCTCTCCACTTTGGGCAATTCTTTCTCTTCCTGTCTTTTTTTTACAGCTTTAATTCCTTTTTTTAACATCTTTCTTCTTTAATCTGTGTTCTTTGAAGCAACACATCTTTTCCTTTCTTCCTACCTGCTGGCTGTCCTATCCTCCTAATGTGTTTCTTCTCCACTTTTCCTCCACCTACACACATCCCATCACTTCCTACACCTCCCTTCCTCAACTGATTTCAATTACTGTTTCCTCCCTGAGGCTGTGTCACTCTCTCTGCTCAGTTTGCTTTATAATGTTTCCTCTTGCCTCTTTTTCTTTTTCCATGAGTTCCGCCCAGATTGGATTTTGCCGGTGGCACAGCTACATTTATACAATAAAGCTTATATTTTAAGTTACACGCTGTCAAGCAGGCTAACATCCCATCGCATCTTCCTCTTTTGCTGATTTGATCACTTTCCCTTCATATCTCAGAGCATTGTCAACTATCACTTTATATTCACACATAATTTTCCCACTCTCTAGTCTTCCCTACAGGCAATGAATGAGATATATGAAGAAAATCAGCAGAATGCAGGTGTGCAAGACAATTGCTTTTAAGCTTCGTGGACATCTCTCGGCCTGTTTCACTGAGCTGGCGCGATTAAGTGATGTGCTGATTCTGTATCAACAAGATCAAATTTGTGTAAATACCATGTGCAGGTGCACCCGAAGGAAATAAGGTTTCTCTAACAGCTGTTGTGTCTGTCCATGCGTGTGATAGTATAGATAGTGTTGATGCATGAAGGAGTGAATCTCAAAGTCAGAGTGTTGTGTACGAGCGCCGTACCTCGTGTTTGCCCTTCATCCGGCACACTCGAATGTCGTTTTTATTGGATTCCCATGTCCGTTTCTGCCACAGGAACAAACATGGGTATAATGATTAATCAAGAATAACCTTTATGTGTATATGTGCACATTATCAAGTTAATAATGCATGCTTTGTTTTGTGTGTGAGCAAGAAAATTAGTCTTACCTTGCTGTAGAACATCTCATCACCTGCCATGTTATCCAGCTCCACTCTGTACAGGTCATCTCTATAGAAACACAACAAATCAGTGCCAATATAATACTATAAGATATCTTATACATCCTTATAAATTGTGTAGGAGTGTGCAGAAGGGGCAGGGCATGTCACACAGAAGTGGCATACATTATCTGAAGGATAACTCTAAATCGAGATGCAGCTCAGCACTTATTGTCCATATATCTAGAAAAGCCATACACCCTCTGAATGCTCTAGGTCTCTTGTATGTGGCTGTAAAGTTTCATGAGGCTGTGATTATCCTAGAGGTCACAACAGGTCATTTATACTCACTGCAATGAAACGCTTATATGGGGACAAACATCATCACACATGAATAAAACTGGGCTCATTGAATCCACAAGAGACTCGGCTTCCCAGTCTTACTCGATTTATGCAATGCAAAAGACCGTTTAGGGACCCCAGTATGCAAAAATATTCAAATACAATAGGTGGAAAAAACACATTAGTACTGCATGAGAAAAACTGCATGTTTTTTTTCCTCAAACTGCATGGTTTTAGCATAAAGTGGGTGTAAAGGGAAGACTCATTTTTAGAAATCTTGAGATCAGAGGTCAAGAGAGCCCTTTAAAAATGGCCATGCCAGTTTTTCACTCGCCAAAATTGAGTCTAACTCTGGATCATCACTGCTTTCCTGACAGGCTGTCATGGTTAGTACCTTGGTTTGTCGTCTTGTATAATAAGATATTTTCACACTTCACACTGAAAATTGAGCCCACTACAGCCACTAAAAGACAGCAGTGGTGGGAAAAGTATTTTCCCTTACTTAAATAAAAGCGCTTACATTCAGAACTTACTTAGGTAAAAGTACAAAAGTACCAGCATCAAAATGTACTTAAAGTACAGAAAGACCCACTTAGATTATTATATATATTCCAAATATATTATTATTATTATTTGTATTGGTGCATTTCTGTAAGAAGTGTTTTATTTTTGTAAAGATAGGGCTCATTTTAACTACTTAATATGCTGTGATGAGGTTTAATTAAAAAAAAAAAAAAGTCTGATCACTTTAAATTGATAATGTTTTTACATTTTAAAGATTTGATTTTCTCTATTTAACTGTCATTTCCCCATCAGTAAGTGAAAGCTAGCAGAGTTACAGGTATGTTAATAAATGAGTATATGTGTGTGAGTATCGAGGATGTAGAATCTGTGTTGGTCAAAACAGTAGCCTGCTTTATTTATGGCTGAATGAAAGTGCTGCTGTTGTTGCCTTAGAAATAGTTTTTTTTTTTATCAGCACACAATTTCTGTTATACTGTCTACCATCTGTTTATGTTTTTTAAATCTGTTCTGGTCAAACAGGCTAAAGCCAAGGAGCTAAAATTGTTTACTTTTAAATGAGAAGCATTAACTGTTTGTTAAGTTTAATGGCAAATATCTTTGCATCAGGACCAGATTTGTCTCAGGGACCACTATGTGCCGAATGCTGTTTACTATTCTTTGTACATCAGATATAAGAAGAACAAACAGCTCTCACTTGACATTTAAAAAGATGATTAAATGCAACAAACTGAAAATGTCCTCTACAGAGTGACAGCAGATGGAAGCTGTGGCATCAAATGAAAGCAAAAGGATATTAATGCGAGCACGTCAGTAACACACAGTTGGAGGCGGTTGCCGTTGGTTACCTGGCTCCTATGTAGAGCGAGCGGTTGACTTGGAGGACCGTCTGGATGTGCAACTCCTGTCTCTGAGCTGAACGATGAGCTCTGCCCAAGAACACTGGATACCTCCGCACAACTGACACAAACACATAAAAAGACAGGGGTGGTGGTGGGGGTGGGGGGGAGAAGCTATAAATTAGGTGCCTTGCTCAAGGATACTTTGACAGTTGATGATGGAGCAAGTACTTTTCCCATCTACAGTATATTTACCCTGAGAACTTCTCTAACCTTCACTTTAATAGTGTCTTCACTCATTCTTGATGCTTATGTTTAGAAAAACAAAGATAATAGGAAGAGATGAATGGTGCAGCACTTAAAGTACACTAAAACACTTTAATCCTCTTAGTGTGTGTTTTTTGTGCATTTGTTGATGCATGCAGCTCCATAATGAGAAAAACTGTGTGCAACCATTATTGTAATTTTATCGTGGAGAGGGAAAAAAAGGCATTCCCTCCCTCTCCTCCCTACATTTCAGATAAGTGGGAGAATACAGATGAGGTGAAGAGAGAGAAAGTGGCGATATCAGAGTATGAGAAAGTTTCGAGGAGGAGGACAACGGTCTCCACAGGGAGCCCTCATCATCAGGAGACAGATTGGGAGAACGTCTCATTGTCCTTGACTGCAGGGGAGGGAGAGAGGAGGACGTAGCGATCCATCTCCACCTGTCTCCTCCCCTTCTCTCTTCCACCCCTCAGCCTTCTCTCGTGTCATCTGTATCACCTCATCCAATCCAATTGTCTCCCACTTTTTCATCTTCCTGCACCTCTCGAAATCCATAACAATCATTTTTCTCTCTCCATCTGTCTGTCTTTACATCGTTCTCTCACATTTATCAGTCCACTATACTGCCATTGAGAGATGGAGTGAAGTCTCTTTATTTATATGTATGCCCGGGCAGCTAGAAAACAGCGCCACACCAAAGCTCTGACCCTTGACCTCCGATTTCCACATCCACCGTGAAGCCATTCATCATCAGCGCTGCACACACATACACACACAGCAGGAAGGAAGCATACCCTCTACGGGGACGTAGCTGAGTGGACTGGGTTCCTCTGGGAATGAGCCATCCGCCAGTTGAAGCAGCAGGAGCAGAAATGTGAGGGGAGGAGCCACGGTCGCCATGGCAGCAACACACATGCACTGAAGAGAGAGAGGAGGGAAAAATATTGTTGTCATCGTTGTGTACCGTACATGTTTCTCAGTGTGTATTGACATCATGATAGATTTCCTAATCAACAGGTCTGTGTGTTTGTGTGAGGAAGGGGTCAGAAGTGCAGCAGGGTGACTGCTGCCACCAGCCAGACTCCAGCAGGGAGCTAATGTGTTTCCATTGTCTGCTCTTACTGGTGTAATGGGAATCTATTGTCAGAAATGTCACTCTATTGTCAAACTGTTTGAACTGAAGGGGATTCTCACAGTCATATAACACACCAAGAGACAAAAAAGCCACAGGATTACAAAGCCACCTTGGGTGGTAAATGTTCTTTTCACTAATTGTGTTCCTATACGGACATATGGAGGGTTTATTACTGGTAATTTGTGAGGAAAAAGAAGTAGCTACTCTTTATAGAGAGAGTACAAAAGCAAGAGATGAAGGGAGTGACTGGGCTAAGCTGGACAATGTCTTTTTAAAGGTCAAAAGTCAAGAATGCTCTAAATCACAAGCTCGGAAAGGGGGAGAAAAAAGATTTTGGATTTTAAAAAGTGAAGAGGCCACAAAAAGGTCATGCTGTGCACTCACACAAGCACATAGACCCCTTATCAGAAAACGTCACTCTAGTGTCGCACATGATTTTGCACACATATTGGCATGTTTTTTATACTTGCCTAGTGACAAGCTGTCATAAAATCAAGACGGCATTTCAACAGTATAATAAAGAAATAGCCTTTTTTGCCAACTAGTTTTTTTCTATTCTATTCTATTCTAATTTTTCCTGATCACAGTGTTCTTATTGGCGGCCTGTATTTTTTGCAACTGACATGCATGTGCATTGTCAATGTATTCAAATAATTGCTCTATACAATATGCAAAACAAGAGCCTACAGTCATGCTAGTGTCTCTGTGAAGCTGTAGTATTTCAGCACAGATTGCTTTGAGCTAAATGCTAACATCAACATGCTAACATGCTCATAGTGTAATAGCTGACATGCTGGTGTTAGCAGGTATAATGCTTACCCTGCTCACCATCCTGCATGTTAGCATGATAACATTAGCCAATTTGCAGCGACAGTGGTTAATGTTGGCTAGAGAAGCCTTCTTTATATTTTACTGTTGGCTATTATGCACATTATAGTGCAATACGGTGTCACTTTTGTCTGTGTCTTATCTCATTACCTCATCATATTCAAGTAACCCTAAGGTTGAGTCCGGAGTCTTTGCAAATAACTGTAAAACACTAAAATGTACACCAGTCTGCTTGCCGATGGTCATGCAGCCATCTAGGCCTACTTTGCTTTGCAGTTCTAGCTGTGCATTATTGTTTGCTCTCAGTGCATAGAATGGCTTTCATGAACATAATAATGTTGTCATTTGTGGTTGCTAAGTTAAAACAAATATAAAAGCTTTTCAACTATCAGCCTTATTTACCGCCTATGCTAACTGACAATAAACATGTTTTAGTTAAATCAAATGTATTAGTTATTTATTTTTTATCTAATGCTGGCACTAAATAAAAAGTCAAATATAATGGCTATTCATCCAATAGTTGTTGAGACATTTCAGTCTGGAGCAAAGTGGTGAACAGACACGCCAACATGCTGCTAGCACGGCCAGATCCCACGCAGAGGGGTCAAACTGTCAAAAACAGGCCCTCATGCTGTACATCAGCAACTCTTTCACCTATAAAACCAAGACTGTGGAATAACACTGCTGCACATAAGTTACAACTGGTCATAAATTGAGGCTGCCACACCATCAAACACGTTTGAATGTGGAGGCTTTTCTATGCATTTACTCAAAAGGCCTGTGGCTCAGCTTTGATGTGAGAACACTTTTTTTTTTTTTTTTTTTAAAGGGGAGATAAAAGGAAAAAAAGACAGGACAAATGAGGCAAACACAAAAAAGGTGGAGTACTGTCTTGGGTTGCTGAGAGTGCTGCTAAAATCCTAGAAAATTTTTGATGGAACACAAATGGGGGAAAAAATGGTTAGAAATTGAAGAAAAAGATGTGAGCAATATGAATGTTGTTCCCATCAAATCAACCTGACTACTGTGTTCCATGTTTCCCCCAACCCCCGCTTATTATCTTTCATCCTCCATCTCTCTCCCTCCGTCACCCACCTCCTGCCTTCCTTTCTCTTCCTTTACACCTCTCAGCTTCTCTGTTCCAGGATAAAAAACCCCACGACTATTTTCAAAGATAGAATACCAGGTAGAGAGTTAGATGTGCTAGTTGCTAAGGTGATGACAACTGCTATTTGAAGCGCACAGATGTGATTCGCACACACTCATATACATAAGTACATTCACCTGTGTTGCCAACACTTCGCACTGTGCATGGGTTTGAGTGACAAGCTGTTTTGAAGAAATCAGTGAGACGATGTGGTGCTGCAGACTATACACTGGGGGCCACTTCAAATGAAATTCTAGCCCAGAGATTGCAGGTTTGACATCTCTAAGCCGTCTCCTCATCAGAAGCACCGGAGGAGCCCTGAGGTTTGTTTCATCTGAATCTCCATTGGGATTCCCTGAACTAAACGTGATTGAGTCTGGTGTAGGGTCAACCTCATTTCATTATTGCCATTTCATGAGACGATCCAAATTTGATGCTGGAATGAAATTTGGTTTGTCTTGTGTGGCCTGAAAGGATGGATGGAATATAATGAAGTGTGTGTTCCAGTGAGATTAGGTGTCATGTGGTTATGGTTTGCATCACTCCTTCTTCTCAGGGTCATAACTCAGTCAAATCTGGGCACACATACATTAGATTTAGATCCAGTGATTACACTCTTCGACATCACCATTATCTCTGATGTCCACTGTGTAATAAAGGTCCATAAATCTGCTTCAAATTATAGAAATAAAGACGCTTCTGATAACTCAGGACTTAAAAA
Organism: Centropristis striata; assembly: GCF_030273125.1. Classification (NCBI taxonomy): domain Eukaryota; kingdom Metazoa; phylum Chordata; class Actinopteri; order Perciformes; family Serranidae; genus Centropristis; species Centropristis striata. Next base: position 13,870,114 of record NC_081527.1, on the reverse strand, counting down.
TCATCACATTTAGATTTTCCTTTATATAAAATTATTTTAGTGATGATTGTCTGTACATCCATGTGTATACTGCAGACAGGAACTGCTAATTACTAATTTGGTTGACTTTTAATGGTGCCAACCTGTAAACAATGCAGTGAATGTTGTAGCTCACAGGATATCCCACTGAATCCATGATGACATTATAATATCTGTTTACATCCCCCAAGCACCATGGGAATTTTTATTGCAAAAGAACATACTAAAACAGAGGGAAAGCAGTTTCTCAATGTCTTTTTTTACATTAAGGCTCAGAATTTCCAATCAGTTTGTTTCTTGTATTCCAGAAACACTGACTCCTTTATCCATACATACAGATATTTGATTGTGTGGTCATACAAACAATAAAATAAAAAACTCAAATATTTATTTGTTACCTTTGCCAAGGAGGTAATGTTTAGGCATGGTTTTTATTTCTCTGTCAGCAGTATTATAGAAAAACTACTGGCCGGATTTTCACGAAACTCAGTACAAGTAGAATTATGGGCCAAGGAAGAACCCATTACATTTTCGGGCGGATCCAAACCATGGGGCGGATACACAAATCGTTAACATTGTGAGATAGAGCATTTGTGCTACATTCATGTGCTGTTGGAAAAATGAAAAAAAAAGGCTTTACTTGAATGCCCCCTCAAATCGGAACGTTAACATTGCAAAAAATAAAAATAAGATAAATCCACCACTTCAGGTGTGTGTTCTCGTTCGGGGAAGTTTAAGTGAGAGCAAGCCTCTCTTTTGCCCTGATCGAATCTCTACAATTACACACATTCACACTTGCAAGCTGGAGTGCTTGGGGTTAGGAGTCTTGCTCAAGGGCACCTCTGTTGTGTTAATGAGGGAGGGGCAAGTGCTGCTTTTTCATTTTCCCTACCCTAATTCATCTTGCCCGACAGCAATCTGGTTACAACCTTGCTTCTCTAACCTTTAGCCCACCACTGCCTTTTTGCATAAAACAGTTTTCTTGTATAGAGCTGTCCTAAACCATGTATACAATTAACATGCAAACTCAAGCAAGCCCATTCTGAAAGCTAGAATGGCACTCTGGGAGTGCAGACCTCCGCCAAGGCCAGTGATGCATTCATGTGCTCCTCTGATGCTGTATTTAATTTCTCAGAGCAGTTACACAACATATTGAAAGCTGTTTTCAGTATTTGTGTGACAACGGAGAGGAAAGGAAACATATCAGGTGAGAAAAATGATCTTGAGTCCATTTTTCAAATTATTCTGACACTACATGAATGAAATGCCTTGACTTGCAATGTTAATGAAAGTGAAAAATAATAAATGTGTCTGCTCCGTGATGCCATTCGAAAATTTAATGGGTTTTTCCTTGACCCATGCTACACCCTTCCACAGAGTGTCGTTTAGCTAAGGCCAGCTGTTTTTATGTAATCCTGCTAACAGACAGACAAACAGAAAACATAACCTCCTGAACAGCAGAGGTAATAACAACACATGGCTAATACATACAGTGATTCTGCTAGGAGCCTACGAATAGAGAGAGAAACAAACTGAGCATCCCTCTTTCCTCCCTTCTCTCTGTTCCTTTTTATCCTCACACACAAACACACGGCACACATGCTACATACCAAAACCCTTCAGCCAATCATTGATGTAGTCTCCTCATTAGAGTACATATTGATTAAGGTTATTGATCTATCAGATAAACCATCAGATGTGGGCCAAGGCCAACATATTAGAACTCTGCTGCTGGCCAGTGCCATGACAAAGGCAATATTTTTAACGCTCTGGGCTATAAAAAGAGGTTTTGGGGCAGCGCTTTGACGATTAGTTATCAAGGGTTCTGAGTTTTCCCTGCTGAGACAGAAGAGACAGATGAAAGATAAAAGACAGAGGTGGTTTGAGTAAAAGACAAAAAAAGAGGAAGAGCGATACCGCCTGCTACAGACTTCCAGCTCATCAAGCTATAAAAAAAACAGACTGCCGATGACAGAATGAGTATCAGGAAATCAAGGCGAGAGAGACGAGCGAGTGGAAAGAAAAAAGGGTGTTATGCTATTTGTGTCAGATCATGTTGGTGTGATAGGATTAAATGGTGTGACACTGACACGGTTATCATGGGATGCATGTAATGACGGGGACAGCCACACAGTGCAATCTACCCTCATCAGGCAACCCATTAGCAAATCACCTGCTAACACTCACATCATTAACCAATCAGCAGGTCATCTGAAGAAGCATAATCACCTGCTTTCACCTCTTATCAGTTTGTCCATATGTTTTGTCCTCATCAGCTGGGACAGAGCTCCATTTAATAAAGTCTGTGTGTTCTAGTTCACCCGCCGCAGTTGATCCGGCAGGAATGGCGGGGGGTAAGCAGCAGCATGCTGGGCAATTCTACACAGCCCCACAGTATGTCAAGAAACTTTATGGAAAATATCTACTTAATGGTTTAATATTTACCCATGATTCCATCCGATAATGCCTCAGTGGCCTTAAGTGTCTATTGGACAAGCTTGTGTTTGCACAAGGCATCTCAACTATTAAAGCTGCTGAGAAAAATCAATATACACTCTCATCCTGCTAAACACAGACAGCATAAAGAGCACCGTCCCTATCCACTCCGTAGACCAGGCTGCCTACTCTTGCGCTAGCGTTAGCAGCTAGCTGGTGACTTAGTGCCCTCCACTACAGCGCCATCCTCTCGTCTAAATGTGTCCAAAAAAATGCTGATGGCCAAAAGGCTACAAAGCTGTTGTCCACAAGTTCCTCAATGTTGTCAAGGTGGCTACGTTCACTTCTTTTATACAGTCTACGCCCATTCTGCGGCTCTTAAGCCTCTCTCCAGTGGCTGCCTATGGCTAGCTAGCTTAGTTAGTGAGGTGCATCTGTATTTCAAAATCAACAGCCGACCCATTAGAGTGTCTTTTAGTATGAGTGAATACTGAACAATACATTATTAGACTACCCAAATCAAATGTCACATCATCCAAACTGATCAAATCATATTGACACAAAACCCACTACAGGGCCTATATCCATCGTTAAGAATCATCATCAGTTTAATAATATTTCTTTCACCAGAACAAATGGGTGCATTACATAGACTGTGTTCTACGTTCTTAACATAACTAGAATTAATTCTCTTCTACTTTAGATCCATTGATGTGACAGCCCGAGTGTGCACCTTCAGTTGCACTCTTGAAAACCAGTCTGTGCACTATTAAATAGCGTTATTTGCATTATCTATCTGCCCAGCCCTACTCTACCTGGGATCATCACTTAAAAAACAAAACATCATGCTGTATTGAAGAAAACTTGAAACTATAATTGAGGCCATTTTTTATGCAAAATGTTTTTGCAAAATGTTTACTGAGGTAATAAATCCAGTGAGAATTAGGGTCATAGACTTCTATAAAGTCGGATTCTTCTTGCAACCAGTGCAATCGCCCCCTGCTGGCCATTAGGAAGAATGCAGGTTGAAATCACTTTAGAATTGGCTTCACTGTTCAGAACCCGAGAATGTTGTTTGATTCACACTGAGGTGATTTCCTGACCATACTGAAACACACTGAGACATAAATACAAAGTCACAGATAAACAGGAAACCAAACCCAACATCACTGATGCTGCGTGCGCTGTTGCAGAGATGCTTGAGCCATGACCTGTGCTGCACCCAACCGCATTACAGTCATTAATTACTCTTTGATATGCATGTGCATGCATGTTTGTGACAGGAGGCGATGAATAGATGAGTAAAATTTAAACAGATCTTTCGGTTGGTGTTGACATTTCTCTAGTCACTGTATATAAACTGTGTTTTCCGATGTGTCGTTAAATCTGTTGTTGTGATTAGGTCCACAGGCAAAAATCTTTCTCTCTCTTCTCTCTCTCTCTCTCTCCCTCTCTTTCCCTCTGTCTCTCGCTCTCTTTTGCTGCTGCAGCCACTCCACTCTATGCCTTTGTTACCGTAGCAACCAATAGCAAAGCTAGGCAGAGATGTTGTGTTGCAGTAGATGTAAAAGCGAGGAGGGTGGGTACGCCCTCAAACACATACATGCATACATATGTGTGTGCATACACACCGTGATGCATAGACCCAATCATTAACCCAAATCCCAAATGTATATCGATATGAGTGTGCATGAACACATATGTGGACACTGATATAGGGGAGGTGGGGGTCCCCTTTCTCTCTGCAAGGAGGGGGATGGGGGAGCAGCAAGCGTTTTGTCTCCACATTATCCACACACTGCCAAGGCAGTATTTGAAATCAATACGTCAACAATGGAATATATTCATTGAAAACAATGCATTTATTACACATTCACTTAGAAAGATGTATACTGCTGAGCCTGTTTTTCAAGGGGTTTCCCCTTCAAATATGTAATATTTCAGCCTCGTTTGAATGAGCTAGCTGTGTGATCATTGTTCTGTGTTTATTTAAAACCATTCAGACTCATTAAAAAGAACTTTACTGGACATATGGTAAGCTGTGATGCCACAAACTTGTGAGGATAATTAGCTTTTTCTTAACACTTTTTGTCCAAGGAAGCTTTCAGACTTCCTCTGCCGGATTATTGTGACAGGTCGATTTCCAATACAAAAGAGATGGATCAAGAAAGTTAAACACAAAAAAAGGAGATGATTTATGAACATGAAGACTCGGCTGAGATCAAATGTTTTACAGCTACTTCTCATTTGTAGCACACTTGCTCCTTGAAGACGGTATGCAGGTTAAAGCCCGGAATAAAAGCAAGATGGCCTGAGGGTAGAAACACAGACATGGGCTAAACTGGGAGAATTGGGTCACCTTCACACTTCAGGACTCCACCCGACAAGCACCACAGCTTCATTAATAGACTTAAAAGAGATTTCCATTGAAATGGAAAGGGCATGAACAAAACGTAACTGTGCATTTCAGCATGTTAACTACGGTAGAGTGCTGATTCCTGATATCATTATCATAGTAGTAAAAGTTCAGACAAACATCTTGTAACAACATAAATCCACAACATAAATCTCTCATAGCGTTTTCGTAATCACCAATAAGGTGTACAATTATGTCTAGTGAACAGATGTTCCTCTCGGGTGACTAACTTTCTAGCTTTAAGACAAAGATGTTCAAGGGGATGATGTGCAGCTTGGATTTTGATGTCATACCTCAGTTTTTTAGGTTGCACTTCTATTTTTTTTAAAGTATCTATTATCTAGTATCCTAGTATCTTGAAAAAGGTAAAATTATTAATTAATAAATAATTCAGTAAAGAAGTTTTGTAAAAACAGAACAGGCTGGTCTGATTGCCCTGCGATTGTGTGACAAATGCATAAATGGGTAAAAGCCAAAATTTAACATCCATTTAATAGTTGGTCTGTTGACATCTGTTTTTAAGCCTTGAGTTTGGCATTTTGGCTGCTGCCATCTTGGTTTTTTGGAGCCAGAAGTGACCATATTTGGACAAGATGGTCCTTTTGTCTAAGTATGTTGGATAATTTACAAAATTGAAGAAGCCTTGAAATGATTGAGACTATAACCCCATCAGGAGAATGTTTACTGAGATGATAAATCAAGTGAGAAGAAGGACCATTTCCTAACAGCTTTCTATACAGCCGAACTAGTTACAACCAGTGGAGTCGCTCCCTGCTGGTCGTTAAAAGAATGCAGCTTTAAAGCATCTGTTATCTGCTTGGTGCTTCAGTGTTTTTAGAGTGGATTCTGGAGTGGGTTTAAAGCAGTGATTTCCTGTTTCCTGACAGCAGCTCCCAGCCATGAAATAGCCTGGCACATAACCCCCAGTTGAACTGAAAAATCACGTTTGTACACTATGTTTTTTGTACGGATTAAACAAGCAAGATCTGGAGAGTTGATTTGGGAGCTGTATAGGTGGTGGTAGCTGGATTTGTTTAACCCTTTTCACATTGTGGCAGAACTTTAAAAAGATTACTTTCTGAGCTGATATGCTGGGGGGTAACAGTGATGAACTGTGAGGTAACTGGGGTGTCAGAGTCTGATGCAAGTTCAAAATGGTTGCTGTGGGCATAATTATTAGTGGCATTCGAAAACTGCCAATTCCGGTGGCAAAGAGGCTGAACAACACGATGTCAAAGCAAACAGGTCGGAGAGAAGAGAAATGAAAACATGGTTATGTATTCAGTTAGACAGACCTGTTCACATGCACTCATATAAAAACATAATGAAGACCAATATGCACACACACACACCCACACACACACTCGCAAGCACACACGCACACGCACACGCACACACACACACACACACACACACACACACACACACACAACCATGCTCTCTTCAGCAGTGGAATCACTGTGTCAAGTCTTTATCTTATCGAGGTAGAGGCGATATTCCCTCAAGTGGCTGCCTGTCTCCTCAGAGCAGGTCTAATCAGAGTTAAGGGAATCTGTCTTTTGCTGTTAAATATCCTAAAATACTTTTCAATCTACAGGGTCATTTATATGCTAATGCAAAGGTTACCTCTGCATAGGCCTTATTTGATGCAGCTGTTAGGTCATGTGTGCGTGTCTGAAGGAAGAAAAAATATATAAAAGAAGAGAAAGACAGTGAGAGAGAAAGAGGAAGTTGAAAAGAGAAGATGGTAACAGAGGGAGAGAAGGGAGATGAAGGAAGAGAGGAGAGAAGATACGGAGAGGAAGGGAGATATTCCCCTGGGTGAGTGCCATAGGTAATTAAAATAGGATGGACAGAGCTGGAGTCTAGCCAGAGAGAGCTCCATCTCCCCTCAGACTTCTTCCCCAATCAGGCCTTCTGCCTAAAGCCAAATTGCTGCTAGTGACAGACACACAGTAGCCTATGGATGCAGTGAGTTATCAGCTTATAGTTAATGGACATGTACATACAGTGGGATAAACACACAGCTGAGAAATGCAGGTGCAAAGCAATCAAACGCTTGCAAATTTGGGCTACAAAACAGGTATGCACTTCTGGTGCTTCACTGAGAAAGATGTGCACATGAGAACAACACACACACATGCACGCACACACAGAAGCGCACACACACATTTATGGTGCTGTACAAAGCTGCAGCAAGGGCAAACGTTACTAACCAGAGTTTGACTGCAGTAAGCACATATACATTCACTGCACAGCTCTGAGCTAGAGGCGAGCACATGAGTATGCAGTGCACGCACTCAGACACACACTATGAGCACAGAGTCGAACACACGCACACTCCGGTGCGTACAACAGCAATGAAGATGCAGTCTAATTACACAGCAGTGACAATGGTTTTTCATCTGTGAATTTGACCTGTTTTAACGCTATTATTCTGTTTTGTCACACAGTGTTAATGGTGCACTTTGTACGGCACTAGGTAGTCCATGACATCTATCTCCTGGAGCATCTTTTCTTCTGCTTAAGTGTGTCTTAAGGTAACCTTTATGATTTTCTAATTGTATTACAAAGAAGACTCATAAAATACTGCTTCAAAATTGGTGTTCTTCTTCCTCTAATATAAATAAATTATGCTGCAGGCCGGAAATATCGTTGTTTTTTTGTTACATTTTGGTTTGTTTGCTTTCTGTTTTACTGACCACAGCCGAACATTTCCCTGTTTGTCATTTTTCTACCTCAACAAAGACTATGCTAAACAGGCTGTGCTAATGTCACAACGTGGCAGCCATTACCATATATCTCACTGTTAGTGGCTGCTCTTATGCTGACGTTAGAATGAGGCTGACGCTGAAAGGTAGCTCATATTCTCGTCATGTCGTTCTTTGTGTGCTGTGATCACCAGTAAGGGTAAATATAGCTCTTTTGTCAGAAGCCTGCTAAGAGGATCACAATTCACAATAGGTGGTCTACACGCACAACAGATATCAAAAATGCCACAGAACCTGCTTGCGGATTGACATGTGCATGCATGCACGCACAAACGGCAAACACACACCCATACGCAGAGACGACACCTCCCCTGAGAATGTTCTCTCCTCCTCACAGGTATAATTGTGTTTCTGCTACACTTTGTTCCTCTCCCCTCAGTTGTGACTGGGCCCCAGATGAAAAGCCATAATTAAAAGAGAAAAGTTGTGTTTGTTGCGAAGAAGGGACGGGTGTGAGAGAGGACAGGATGAAGGAGGGAGAAAGATTAGCCACAACAAAGCTTCATCATGCTACAAAACCATCTCGAGTAGCTGGGAGACAAAGGACTCGGATGCGCCTTTATCTCCCAATAAAAAACTCCTTCAAATCCCTCTGACTAAGCTGCCATAACTAAAGCCTGCCGTTGGCTTAGGTGCTGGCTGAATTTGTTGGACAACAAAAGCAGCAAAATATGAGAGGAAAGACCAAGCTCCTGAGAAATATGTATACCTGCATTAATTTTGTGCAAAGAAGTAAAAAGTCAAGTGCCTCAGCGGTGGCATTTTAGAAAAGGTTACTTTCTTATTTGCTTATTTTGCTTTGTTGGTCCGTGCAGATGTGTGGGAGTGCCATAGTGAAAGCATGAAGTGGATGGTCATTTTCTCACTTTGTAATTCTCTGATGTAAATGAGATCATGGACGGTAAGAAATTAGACTACCTTTATCTTTCAGTAAAAGCAGCTGTGATATCACTCACAACCAATTTGCCAGGCAGTTAAATGGGAGGACCAGCTGCATGCAAAGAGGTAGGGTCATTTAAGAGACAAACTCATTTCTTATGACCCTCACATACACCACTAAAAATACATTCAGAGAAACAGAAGCAATTGCTGAAATGCTTTAAACCTGCATTCTTTCTGACAGCCACTGGCTGAAAAAGGAGTCAGATTGTATTGAAGTCTATGAGAAAAATACCCTACTTCTGATGTAATTTATTACCCCATTACCCCTTATTTTGTAAATTATGGACCCATTTAGAGTCAAATAGACAGTAAAACAAGGTATTATTTTGGGCGTGGCCACCTTGTGATTGACATGTTGCTACCACGGCGCACTGCATGTTTCTATCTTACAACTTTGGCCATTTGGAGAGTTTTCAGTTCATGAAAGTTAATTAATTGTAACACACATGCTAAAATGTCTTATTTAGCAGTCAGTTGTACTTAAAGACACTTGGCGTTTCATTTTGACTTACGGCTGCACCTTGTTCACCAAGCTAGCGCTACCATTAGCTGATAATTATAATAAAAAAACCCAGCTCCACCCTCTCGTCCAAATATGGTCATTTCTCATTCCAAAATCCAGAACGGTGACAGCCAAAATGTCAAACTCGAGGCTTTTAAACCAAAGCGTGATGTCATGGTGACTGCTTCTTTTGTGCAGTTTATGGTTGATACAGTGGACAGAACAATACACTGCAAAATGAGCACACATAAGCCCATTACAGCATATGCAGAGACCACACAATGTGCACAGGGATGCATTAAAAGAGCCTGCACCTCGAGGGAGGAATCAGCGAAGACAGAAAGTCATAAAACTGAAGATGCATGGCCGCTGTAAAGTATATGAAGGATTTCTACATCGAAAACAACTGCAAGGCATTATTACACGGCACATGTGGCTGATACAGCAACCAAATCCACATGGTGCAGCCACCTCGGCCACCTGAGCATCATATATCTTGTGGTGTAGAGTTTATGGCACCATGGACAATTTACAGCAGAGTTAGCAATACGTTAAGTCCCTCAGCTTGTGTGGTACCTATTATCTTTCCTTTTCAAACATCTGGTAGGAGTTATTTGAAAGCCCAGTTAGGCTCCTGAAAGCCTCTCACATCAACACAGATTGTTTTGCATCAGAAAGTTTATTTTTGAATGTACCTGTCTTGGGATAAAAGCTTCTCTCTGACATGAAAATAAAGTATGCCTGTGTGACACCTGACCTTCTGACCTTCTTAATCCTGCACAATGGCTCACTGGGGTCCACACTTGGAGGAGCCTGCAGGAATAGGTCACTCAGCAGATGCCTGCGCAGCTAGTTCCTTCTGATCTGATTGCCCTGAGGTCTGCGGACATCAACAACCTTTCCACGTCTTGATGTTGTACTAAAGAATCCCACCAAACGCTGAACTCTGTGTGAAACTGGAACTTCAAAAGCTGCTGCAGCTGGCTGCTTTTGAGGATATCAGCATTCCTTCAAATCTCTTGACACTACTCATAACTTTGCTTTATTTTATGATCAGATTAGTGGATAATCCTGCCTATTTTCTGACACAGAAATGGGTGGTTGCTTTAGGGCATATGGGAGTTGATACAACAAGTTTTGAAAGTTACTTAAAGTTCATCTAAACACTGTAAGAGCGTACATCAACACTCCATCATATAGCAGTGCAGCAGTGAGTGGGAGGTTTCTCCAGACTGTTTGAGAACAGGGAAACAGTAGGTTAAAGTCAGTGACAGTAGTTTTAAAACAATGCCCTGGGTGGCTCAAGTTTGGCAAAAAGAAATCAATCAATCCTGGTGTCTGATATGAAGTGGGAACAGAAAACTACAGGTTTAGTGGCAGCTTAGAGCCACACGAGTGTTTCAGTCAGTCAATGTTCCTCTCTGTGAACCAGAGGTAAAGAGAGGAAATCTGTCGCC